>NC_049198.1:58951739-59109323 GCF_009769625.2 Cygnus olor
CTGCACATGAAATAAGGTTAACAGTCTTGCGTATTTTATCTTTGTGATGCAGGTTAAAAAGTTAATTGTTTTAGACCCCAAGAAACGCCTCACAACTCTACAGGCTTTGCAGCACCCATGGGTCACAGGAAAGGCAGCAAATTTTGCACATATGGACAATGCACAAAAGAAACTTCAAGAATTCAATGCCCGGCGTAAACTTAAGGCAAGTCTCTGGACATAGTTTCTGTTTTGGCTATGAAAGTGCGCAGTAAAATCAATAGCTTACAGAGGCCTTGCAGACTTTCCAGAACAACGTCCTTGTGGTTGTATGGAAGCATTTTATTTAAGATAACTGATGTAGGTGGAAAACATGAAGATGATTTCATCAATGTCTGCAAACAGACAAATAAAATATGACATTGACTGAAAACTCTGCACAGACAAAACTGCTGAGAATGTACACAGATTTCCCAAAATCTCTCCCTCCCTTCCTACGTACATGCATGCATACATACATACATGCATGTATATACATCCTGTTTAGTGCTGTTTGCTGCACCCTTGGAGTGCTTACCAGAAAGAACAAAATTCCGAGTACTTTCTTAGCAAGATATACATCCATAAATCTGGAAAGTATTTAGCCTACTGCAGAAGCTTTTGATATGTAAGCTACCTACAGTAGAAATAGATATATATAATATAGAAATATAAATATAGAGAGATAATATAGAAATACTTATCAATATGAAACAGGAAGTTAAGCCATCCCGCTGTATGATCTAAAGCCAGCATTTTCGACACCTTGGGCTGTGATTAGTAGGCCCAAAATATGCATTAGCAAGTACCTCCGAGAACAAATGTGGAATTATTTATCTGGAAATTAAGTGTTGTAAGGCAAGACTGCAGGCAGGACCTGCAGTGAGCATTCCATTAGATTTTGTGTCACCAAATTGCTGTTTTACAATCTAATCCATTTATCTGCCTTGGTAGGACGCAGGGAAAAAAGTAAGGTGTAAATTGCAGGTGGTTGGGCACCTAACTGATATAATGTCAGGAAACTTCCTTTTTCCCTAGTCCCTTCTTCAGTTGTTCAAGATTTGTGTCTTCTTAGAAGGCTACTTCAGCACAGAAATCATTCCCAAGAGTTACAGTGAAACTGCCTTTGTAGCCCTAGGGAACAAGAGTTAAAAGCATCTTGTCTGTGAACTTTACAATCTCATGCAAAACCAAATTCACAAAGAAATTACCCTTAATTTTGTTTTTGATCTTTTTTTTTTTTTTCAGTGTTATTAGGGAACTGTGACAGAGAATCTCTACAGGGCAAAGAAAAAAGTTTTGTCATTTATGAAGTTCTTGGACATGGTAGATATAATTCAGTGATGCTTTGCCCCTGCAGAACCGGCTAAGTGTGTCTATTAACATTGCTCCCTTCTGAAAGATTTCTGTAGCCTTACAGCAGGATTGCTGTGAATTCATTGAAGAAGCCGTATAATGTTGTTACATCAAAATGATTTAAGAGCACTGAGCAAAGTCATAAAATTCATTATTTCTGAATGAGCTGTTATATTCCCTGCCCAGGAGGTCACAAAGAACTGTGTGCCTTTTTTGCATGTTTTGGTATTGATTCTCTCTATATTCTTGCACCTTTGATCACTAGCTTGATTTTTTGAAGTTCAGTCTATTCATACCAATTTAGTCAACAAACTTATACCTCTGTGTTTAAAAGCTGTTGCTTTTTATGAACTTATTTTTCATTTTTTTTCTGTCAAAGGCTAAATGACCAATTCTGTAATTATTAATTAAAAATAATTTATTGAAGTTTGCAGTTATTGTACAGTTACAAGTTTTATACCTACATATGTATAAAATGAACCGTAAATTTGTAGATAATTAATTCTTGTTCATGAAAACAAGAACAAAGAAGAAAAACAGGCAGTGAATAAAAACTATGTATTTTGTTAATAATATAAGAATAATACAAAATTACACTCTCTGTCCCAGCATACGAGACCAGTTACAGGCTTTTCTTTAAATAAAGGAATATGTTACAGAATAAGTCTAAAGCTTTCAGTGATGATTTGTTTTTTTATAGATTTGTTGAATTTTTTTTTTCATAAACATTTACATGCCTAGTGAGAGTAAATGACATTAAAAGTATCTTTATACAGTCAAATATCAAGTGGCTTGTTCTGTTTGTAACTTGTTTTCTGAAATGCTCTCACCATTTAATATAGATACCTGTGATTCTCCTTTAAGAGGTCTAGAATCCCACCTTCAAAATTCTTGCCACTTTTATTGACTCATTTTGACTTCATATTCTGATGATGATTCTTCACTGACGCCAACTTTTATATAACCTGCTTTTTCATTAGCATCTTTTTTTGTCTGTTTGCTTGTTTTTGTTTGTTTGTTTGTTTGTTTGTTGCATGTTCACCTCTACAAAACCATCCACAAATACATATAATCCTTCTCATCCCTTCCTTCCGCCCCCTCTTCTGTGATGCCTATGGAAACAGCCACCTAGGTCAAAAAGAGCTAGAGCTGTCATACACAGAGATAGTGTTTCTTCTTTCTTTCATATGTTTTTTTGTTTTTTGTTTTTGTTTTTCTGGCAATAAAGGCAAGGGCTAAGAAAACTGTCTTTATGTGTGTCCTCCCTTTTTGATGTTTTTGACATTTTATACACCATGAGAGCCTGTCCCCAAAATTTACTTCTTTGTATATGTGTCTGTAAATATATATATGTGTGTATACATATATATGTGTGCATATGTGTACGTTTAGACCTATGGGCAGTTGCCCATATGCCATCCACTGGTGTGCTTGGCATATGCAGTAGTGATAAATTGTTTCCCTTGAATAATCAATGGTAATAAATTTATTGGTAAGATGGAAAAGAACTCTGTTTTTGCCATCTAACTTCAGAGCAGGAGGTCTGAAGTAGTTTTTAAAAATAACGCCACATGTGCAGATGAAATAAAATTCCTGTTCATGTTGGTGAACTTTGTAACCTTATGAAAACAGCTCTTTTAAACCTCAGTCCAGTATTTCAGATGCTCTTCTAAATCTGACTGAGCCCATGCAGATATCTGGATGATGTTACTATGAACAGCAAGCACCATAATGTTCCCCAGCACCTTGATGCTAAGGCTATAATGCTGGCAGGCTGTGTCCTTTAAGGAATGCTTGTTTGATCCTCTCTTTCTCAGGCTGCAGTAAAAGCTGTTGTGGCATCGACTCGCCTTGGCAGCGCCAGCAGTCACAGCACTCATGACAGCAACAAGCCCAGTCGTAACCCATCTCCTGTCCATGACGGCAAACCTGAAAAGAAACCCACTCAGGAAGCAGAAGCAGCTCCAGAAGAAATGTCTTAGGTCGATGCGCTTCCTTGTTTCAGCTGAGATCTGTCATTTCATTCACCAACTAACTTGTCATTCAGCAAGAGAGATTCGTAAGCTTGGCCTCTCTGGTTCTGCTTTGGGGTGCCAAACGCACTGGCTGGTGATTCTACCTTCAATGCATGTGACTGCTTATGAAAATAGTAAACTGTTCCATAAGGCATGTCATGGAAACAGTGTTATTTGCGGTAATACTGGCAGGTGAAAACATGGGAATGAATAACTACCTACCATAATGCGTATACTCCATATACATCTATACAGTGTTTCTAGATGGCATTTGAAACAAATACTATTTAATTCAGTTTTACGGAAGTAGGTGTCTTCTGTATGTCATGACTTCCTTTGAACTGCTTCCTTCCAGATTCATAGTCCTGCAGTAGACAAAATGTAAGGAAATACCAAACAAATAGCTTTTAAAAATAATGTATGTATGAAATAATGCTTTTTACCTGTAAAGTTAAGAAAAAAAAAATGTTTGGGGATTTATATGCAAGAAACATTCCACTACTTCTGGGAAGAAATTGAAATGTTAGTTCCACTGGGCATGAAAATGTACATTCCTCAAGCTTGTTTTGAGAATGCCTTACTCTGACTTTTCCTGTTTATATACAGCATTTTAATGACAACCAAAATTACTCAGACTTCTGCTATCTCATTCTCTAGTAAACTGTTAGCCAAACAAAATGACAGAAGAATAGGGGATTAGAGTAAATGCAAATTTTTGAATGCCATTGTATTTACTCATGTATTTCTAAACTGTGCAGCTAGAAAACGTTTTTATAGGGCCTAAGGGAATAATCTGCAATTACACAAGTTTTAAATGCTTGAAGTAAGCTATTCCACAACATGATGATTTTGCTCTGGGGAAACACTCTTATACAAGGTCTGGGAGACAGTGGTGTAATCTGGCTGCTTCCTAGGTAGTTTAACCTCATGAGTAACCCGTCTCACTTATCAGCGCATTTAGTTCAGATTTTCCCGACAAAGGGCCCCTCCCGCAAAATGATCCACCAGCACAGATCTTGCATCCACCTAGAGCTCCTGTGTCTGAAGTTACAAGCCATGTGCATGGATCAGCTTGTGAAATTAGGATCAGGCTCTTCAGCTGTCTTGGTCTTTTTTTTGAATGTGATTGATAGGAACTGAGAAACTGTCAAGAATCAGTATGTATGACCGTTTACACTTCTTTGTTATCATTTTGATAGCATGGGGATTTCATAATGTTATTGATGTATTACAGAAATTGCAAAAAGAATCTGATATACAACAATGTCGTTTGTGTTTGTTAAACTTTTTAATGATGATAGTTACCTAAAACCCTTACATGCTCAACATTCTTCTTTTGCTTTGTTTTTATTTTAAGTTAGGCCTTGCACAACTTGCTTTCAAAAATATATTGGCTACCAAAAATAGTCACTGATAAAATATTCTAGTATTCAGTAGCTACATTTCCTGATGAAATTAAAATAAAAGGTACAAGGATGTTACTCACATGGTAGGTTTTCTAAATAAAATGTAATTTAGCTTAACACAAGAAGGAAGAGATAAGATGCTGTCTTTGAAGGTATGGATGCGTGCTAATGAATGTACTGTACTTGATATTTTTTCCCATTTCCATTTCTTAAAGCACTTTGAAATTGTACAAAAAGATTTGCTAATTGAGTGAGGTTGAAATTTAAAGTACATGCATCCAGCCTTTCCCTAGGTGATGGCACACTTTGAGGCAGTACAGGGCCATCAGCTGGAGAGGCTGGTGAGGGCCAGGCAGCTGTTAAAGTCATGCTGAGGACTCTGCCTGATTTTATTGTTCTCACTGTGAGCAGGGCAACAAGACACATTTGCAGATTTTCCCTTGGAAAAAAATTCTGTAGGAATAACCACTTTGGAGAAGGTGATGGGTTCATCCATCTGCCTCACGTTTTACTGTCTTTCTTATCTGCTGCAAAGGGACTGCAGGACTAATGCATTTCTCAGCCACAGGTCTCCTCCCTCACTTACAGCCTTGGAGGCATCCGAGTTGGGTCAGTGAGGGGGGTTAGATTTTTTTAATGTTTCATCCTTCAGTGGGGATAGTTGCTTCTGATCTACAAAAGTCATTGCACACCTATCAGTGCTTGAGCAGAAATATCTTCATCTGAAACATGGTGTGTCTGAGATGAAAAGTAATATAGTCCTAGCTGAGTCTTAAATGTATGTGCTGCTAAATTATACCATGGTGTATCATAACTATGAACCAGCTCCATGCAACTAGAGACCGCTCTGTGAAAGCATGATCTTGGCGGCAGCTCAGTCTTGCGCATGAAGGCTCTGGGGCTTAAAATGGTTTTGCTTAGTTTTCTTTCATTATGTTCACTTTGAAACAATCAGGATGTCTGTGCTGAAGGAATTACCAATATGTGACTCAGGAAAATAGCATGCCTGGTATGACAATACCGCGCAGAAGGAACAGCAGCACCAGGGTGTATGCACTTAACTGAAGAAGGAAATGTTATGTGCATTGGTTTTGTCTGGAAAATCACACCCCATAATTCAGACTTGGGAGTGCAATGCCAGTGCTGTGTGATATTGTGGATAAAAAATACAAACACACCCTAAAGCTATTGGAGGCAGGCCAGTTCCACATCTGCAGTTATAAACTAGGTAAAAAATTAATAATGTTCTTTTCTGTTGAAACCCTAAGCTTTAAATTTTTTAAGTGTTCAGTGTATCAGCAGAGTTCCTCAGGTACAAAAGAGAGAACCTTGCCACCTTCCTGAAATATCTGAACTTAGAAAAACTTTTCCTCTAGATGGAGATTGTAGTATTAGACAATTGAAAGCTAAAATTTGAGAGTTAGACTGAGGAGCTGACAGCTGTTAAACTGACAGTGATTTCCTGCCTTTGCACAAGAAAAGGGTTTTTTACAAGCTCAGAAAGATTCATTCTGAAACGGTAACAGATTTCCTGTCCTTTTGAATACTTTGTGATTTTGCTGATGACACGGTAAATTGCACTGCATCAGCCCAGTGCTGGCTTGTTAGCTGGAGTTTGTATTTGGCATTGTGCAAGTGTTCTGTAAAGCTGCAGGCACACCATAATCAAACTTTTGAATGCAAAAGACCATAAGAGCAGAAGTTTGATCCAACATGCCCTTCAGAAGATGGGCAGTAACAGTTCAGTTCCTGCGAGTGAGCTGGCTGTCGGGCATGTGAAGGTGAGTGACTGAGCATCCCCTTTGCAAGGACCCGTGTCTTGGTGAATAAAGCAAAGTGCTGTGAAAAGCCATGTGGTGCTAGAGTGGGATGAATATGGCAACCAAAATGTTTTGGGAAGGGTCTTAGGCTAGCAGGAGCAGGCAGTCACAGGCTGGTGGGGGCTGTGGCTCAGCATTTGTTGAGTAAGGACCTGTCTCCTGCCGCTCCTGCTGCCAGTGAGGCATGGATGTGTCTGGAAGTCACAGGGAAGTGAGGACACCTCCACAGTTATCACAGAATCACAGAACCATTTCCAGGTTGGAAAAGACCTCTAAGATCACCTAGTCCAACCTAGCACTGACACGTCTGCCAGTAAACCAAGTTTCTAAATTCTTACATCTACATGTTTCTTGAAGACCTCCAGGGATGTTCCCTGGGCAGCCTGTTCCAATGCTGCACAACTCTTTTAGTAAAGACATTTCTCCAGCAGGGAGAGGGAAGAAGGTGTTAAAAGCTGTCAGTGTCCAACTTAGCAGATGGATAGCAGTATTTGCTAAGCAGCAAGTACAGGAGGACTCTAGAAAATACACACATTTCCAAAAAAAGAGTGGCAACTGCCCCTCAGCTCCTATGCACATCCTGGGGCATGCTGTTGGCAGAGTCCTGCCATGCAGCCCTCTGTTCTTTCAAGAGAATCATGTGGAAATATGGGTGGAGGACTCGCAGCAGATCCTTGCACAGTGCCCTGTGTATTGCCTGCTTCCAGAGCGATGGACACTCACAAGTCTCGGCACAGTGCCCTGGCTCCTGGCTTGTGCAAACGTTATGTATATTTCTTGGCAAATAATTCAGTTTTGTGTGGCTGACTCCACTTGTTGCTGCTCAGGTTACTGGAGTGCAGCTTATGTAGGTATGGCATTTAAATAATAAACATACCTTTTGTATACGGGAGCAATGTAGGGATGCTGCTGACCAAGCAGGATGCACAGCTGAACCTAGAGCACAGTGGCAGTGATACAAGAAAGTCCTGAAGATACCAAAGGTAACCAAGAGACAGCCCAGAACATCCTTAAAGCTACTTTACAAAACAATAATACCTCAAAGAATGTCCTTTCCTCCCCTTTAGAGTCATTCTGGTTAGATCATACAACCGCAGTGGTGAAAGATAATTCTGCTGTTGTATAAAGAATATTTGTTTCCCAGCTAAGCCCCTACACAATACTGCATTGTATTGAACAAAAGTCGTTAGCCATGTTGGAAAATAAGAAGTGTGATAAGAATCTAAGAAGAGAAAAATAGGAATAAAATAAATGCCTGGTCTAGTTATCTCTGGAATGTAAGGATATTGGTTCCAGAACATGTATAAATTTCTACTTACAAGACTGTACATTCTCCACATAAGCAAAATTTTGCTTTATGCCTGGGAGTTAAAACTTCTGGCCAGAGTAATTCAATGAAGATCAATGGAGGGTCATTACAAACACAGAGTGTAACCTTTGCAACATGAATCCTCTAACGTAAGGATGTAACAATGTACGTGTATACGATTAAAAATCCTGCAAAACAACAACAATGAAAACCTGCTTTGCATGATCTTCATCCCCTCCAGAGTGGAACAGAGAACAAAAACACAGTCATTGTGGGAAGGCATTCAGATCTTGTTGGGATAGGCATAGCACATAAGCAGGAACAGAACAAAATAGTCACAGTGGCACAATTCTGAATTTATCAATAAAATTAAATTTATAGGTTTATATATATAAATATATACATATGTGTACTCACAACTGTGTAAAGTTGTTGAAAGAGGCAGAGACTGCCGAAGAGTCTTTGAGACCCATGTCTGCATTAGCAGCTGCAGTAACTTTCTAAGTCATCTTCTGCCATCTGCCAGCATTGCTCAGCTGGAACTGAAACCATAGTGTTTCACATTCCTATATACATGGATTATGTCTGGATGAAATTCAGTGTAATGGACATCAATGTATGAAAGATTAATAAATACAGTGGAACAGAGTTTTCCCCAGCTCTGGCCCCTTTCTACCAAGACACAGCTGGGAAAAGAGTTCTTCAGTGTCCTCATCCCCTCACAAGCCAAGGACACAGGGCGAAGTGGGGTGACAACACCAGCACAGCATTTTGTGGTGGGTGAGAGCTGCCCTGAACGGCACTAGAAGCCCCTGCCCAGCTGTGCTCCATCCACAGCACGTCTGAGCAGGAATGAGAATCTAACCCTTAACTTGTACACCAGGAAGACATTTATTGTCCAAAGGGCGTTAAGCACCATGTGTTTGCTCCTATTAAATAGCAGAGAGGTCCTCCTGTAATGAAAAGCAACCACTGCTTTTTTCTGCCTGCCTGAGATGCAGCACTGCAGAGTGTTATACGCCGATACGTAGAGAGCAAAGCTTAAAAGAAAAGGCTCTTTTGTGTTTTTCCACTAGAAACCCTGGTTTCAAGAACTGGTGACATGCATTCAGGGCCAGATATCTTGTTGTTTTTCTTCCCCTCTAAGCTCCATCCTCTTTCCTGGCCACTGACCCCGCAGGGCTCCCAGGAAGTGCTGCCAGCTGCCAGCTGCCAGCCAGTGGGGCAAGGAGCATCTGACACTTGGCAAGTTTCAGACACGCTGTCCTGACAAACCCGCCGTGGCCCTTGGGTCTGTCAGATGGTTTTGCTCTTCCTCTTTCAGTTGATTGTACTCCAAAAAGTCTGGGTCCACTGCTGAAGTACGAACGTATTCCCATATGAGCTGTCCTTGGTGTGATCAGTTGTTGCCAGCCAGTACCCAGGTGGGGTGCGGGTGGTGTCTCCTCTTCCTCCCCATTTCCTAGAGTCACGCTGCTTTCTGGCGCCTTCTGTTTCCTTTCTCAGAAGCATATACCTGGCTGACAGAAATAGCACAAAGCTGTGCAACAGATGCCAGAGCCAGCAAAGAATTCAGCAACTTGTGTTAGTTTCTAAACAGAAGACAAAGGCACCTGGTTTGCCTCAGATGTTTTGGGGCTGCCAGCTGGTAACACTGAGGGAGTGAGGGGCTAAGAGCAATGTGACATGAGAACAACAGCAGGCCAGGTGTTGCTCCTGAGCACCAGGAACCTGCTTCATCAACTGCATCTTCCTCCTTCCATGGAGAAGATGTGGCTTCAGCCATCCCAAAGAAACACATACTCAGGAACTCTGAAAAATATCACTTGTGCTATGAGCAATGTTCTTCTTAATATCATGTAATTAATATCAGTTGATATACATATAATGGTATCCTACTTTATGCAGCATTGACACTTAAGAGTGCTGGCAGAAGAAACAGCAAAGTCCATTCGTAACACTCAGTCCTCATTGTTGTCTATAAATAATACAACACTTCAGAATCAATCACTGCACCTACATAAGTGCACATGGGGAAAGTCAATCAAACAGAGAGAAAAAAATGTAATTTTTATCCCTATTTTGGGAGGATCTAAGATGGCTCTCCTAAGCGGAATTAGCATGTCTTAGACTTCAGGCAGTTATTCTGGTAGCAAAAAAGGTGAGGCAAGCCCTTGGGTATGGTTTATAGCTGTAATGGCATGTGATCTCTCCCAGAGATAATATGCTCCAGTAGCCACTGAGTCATATTTATTCATCCACAGAACCATGCATAGAGCTCTGCTTTATCATAACTGCCCTCGGTATCATCTGCCATGTCCTTTAGAGCTACTACTTCCAGGAAAAAAAACAAAAAAACAAAAAAACATTTTTTGTTAATCATCTAAGAAATTTAAAATAGCACCAAGTCAACAGTAGTTAATCAAAGTCGCCTTGACATTGCTGCCCCATGAGAGCTTGTTTTCTGACCCCTTCCAAAGCAATAGTCTTGGGCTGCGTTGAGGCAATGTTGTTTTAATCCTGCCCAAGGTTGTCTCTCTGCACACCAGACAAACTAGAGGAGCTGTAGACTTTGCAAATGTCCAGTGAGCAAATTACCAGTTTAAGCCATACCTAACTAAACAAACAGGGTGTATGAAGGGTAAAAATTCATGGTTGTTGAAGAGACGCATATCTGAAACATTGCTGTGAAAGTCCATCTTACACTTCTACTTGATGTTAACCAAAATGACTCAGCCGATTTATATCAGTTGGCCTAGTCACAGCAATAAAGGCACCCATGTGATAATATCTTTACAGATTAATGCATAATGTTTACAGACAATAACCACAAAACCCTCCAAATACTAGTTCCAAGAAGCTGTATTGCACTATGAGAAATTGTAAGCACCATACCTATAGAAACCCAAGGGAAAAAGAAAAAAGAAAAGAAAACCAAGGCATGATTTTGTCACTTACAAATGCTAACTCTCCATAAACAAGCACAACCACCCCCACAAATCCCTAAGTACCACCAATCAATGATTTCCCACAATAGAAACACCGGAGGATTTTGCTACCAAGTGCACCAAAGAGAGTTCCTCTTTAGTGTTGTCTGAACAAGGAAAAAGGGGAAATGTACCTCTAAGTCCTTTTCTATTTTTTCAGACCTCACAATCAGCCATGTGTACAAAAGTAGAGCAAATAAATCTAGGTGGAAAATTCTCACCCCTGACCCCACTTCTTTTCATTAGTAAGAAATCAAAGCTGTTTTGCTTACACTATTACTACAGCTCCCAGTCTTATCCTTGGTTTGTTATGGAGCACATCTTCCTCAGTGGCATGTTGTTACTCCATAGGCCTGGAGTAGTCTTTAATGGTGAGCAACATCACTGGGAAACATTCATGAAACTAAGCAAAATGGACAGTGTGCATATTTAGAAAAAAAAATATATCTCTGGAGGATTTGCTAAACTCTGCAGCAGCGGTGCCCTCTCTAGGAAACACCTATCTGGGGAACAAGAGGGACCCATAAAACCCATTGGACCTGCGGAGTCCCAAGCAGTTGCTGTCACCAACCTACTGCCCTCACTGTAGCAGTGGCACCTTGTTTGCTGTGCCCAGATCTTTACTGCCTTGGCTGCAGGGAAAGAGTAACTGAGTACTATGAGAGCTTTTACTAAGATTAATGGCAAAAAAGAGCTAGCTACTGTGAGCAAATCCCAGCTGTGGCTTGGTGCTACTATGCACAACAGGAACCGCTTTTTTATTCACACTACGTGCTCATGAGAAGCCATGCTAGTGCTCCTGATTAAACACCAGAAATTTCATTTAATGTTTCATAGGGGACTTTTTTTTTTCTTTTTTTTTTAGAATAAACAGTGTTAAGAGACCTTTGCTTGTGGGAAAATGAACTCTGAAGTGATTAGGTGCCCATCTTATGAAAGATGGGGATAGGAGGGGGTGAACCCTAGACCCTAAAACTAATATTAATAGGATGGTCTTTAAGAATAGCTAGGATGGCTAATCCAGCGGTGGGAGTAGAGACTGGGAGAAGAGGGGAAGGGTCAGCATGTTTTTCTCACCTGGGGGAAGCAATTTGTTAGTCTGAAGGAGCTGTGCTATGATGTCCTCTTGCAAGCCTGGGAGGCACCGAGCAGAGTCTCGTTGGCTGCTCCAGCCCCTTGCTAAGGAGCTCGGAGTTTTTCACCTGAGGTGGTGCAGTATGTGAAAGGCTAGTGTCTGGCTTGGCCTTGGTTTGGAGGCTCCTGGTTGTCTCTTGGCTTTGAGGCTGGATGAGGACCAGACCAAAAGAAGGAAGCTTTGTGCTTCCCCTAATTCAAGATGAGCATAAGCTGCACAGGTAGGGCATGTGCTGATGCTTCTAAGGCAAACAGACAAATGGTGCTATGGGCTTGTAACACGAATTATGTTATAAGCCTGTTACAGAAGCTCATTGCCTCAGAGCAATGGCGGCTGGACTCCTAACAGTAATAATGAAGTGTAAGAAAACCTGTACTGTCGACGCTGCTTGTACTAGCAAAGATGTTAGTGACTAAATAGAAATTCATGGATTGCTTGTTTAATTGTACACATTTACTTCAGACTAAACCTGTTTGTGTAGTAACTTTTCCGATACTCTGTAAACGAACCAGAGAGGAATTGGAACCAGAAAAAGTCAGCTTTGTTGTTTTAGTGTGTTTTATTGGGGACCAATGTACCTGCTTGTGTGCTTGTATGGAAATGCTGATAAGCCGTGAGAATATGATTTTATTGTGGAAAGTCTGTTTTAATAAGTGGCTTGCATGACTGATCTGACGCTAAATAAAATAGTTAATCTAGAAATGCTTACATCTGTTATTTGCTGACAGCTAATGTTCAGTGTAGAATAAGGGACGGTAGTCATCATTATAGTGAGATGAAATTATGTGTCTCATCAGTTCCTAGCACAGTTGTGAATTAATTCCAACTTGGCATAACATTTCAACTTCTCTTCCCTCAAACGCTTAGCAGTTGGATTTAAAAAAAATAAGATTAAATCTGTTACAAGTGGTGTAACACAGAACAATAGGGCTGGAAGGACCTTTGTAAGGTCTATCCCTGTGCCCCAGGGAGGGTTGTGTGAGGTAGAAGCTCATTTTAGCTGTTCTTAAAGACCTCCAGCAATGAAGCACTGCAACCTCCTTGAGCAATCTCCCTAACTGTTTTGCTACTCTTGTGACCAGAAAGTGTTCTATAAAGTTCTGAGTCATTTTGTTGCAGTTAGCAGCTTGTCTATCATGGAAACCTGTTTTCTGCAACCATTTATTATGAATCTAAAGGCTACTAAAATTTTGGATTGCATCCAGATAACAAAGGACTCATGCTTGCAACCGCTCAGATGCACTCCCTTGGAGTGCTGTCCAGTGAGCACGACGGCTTGAATTAGTAACACCAATGTGCTAGCCTTAATGCTGTGTGATTGAAACCCAAATTAAAGGCAGCGCTCAGGTAGTAATCTTGAGCCAGTCAGGGAATCTTACTCAGGATGGTATTTTGTTGTCCTGCACTCTGAGCTCATAATATGCCTAGGAGCTGGATCTGTGTTGCAAAGCAGGTGAGCAGACCCAAGCAGAGAGCTCAGGAAATGCTTTCTGTGAGGCATGAGAGCACAGCCAAATCAGCCCTTAGCCAACCTTAGCAAGATGTTTCTGACAACTGAGGAGTTGATCCTCTAATAGCTTCGCAAATGCCGCCTCGTAACAAAACAAAACAACAAAAAAAAATTTTTTCAAGGATCATTATGTAGTCATATTGGCTTGACTCATCAAAAGAGAAATTCACTTTAGAAAAGATGTTCCTGGATAATGTGCTGATCTGGGGGCACTTTAAGCCAGATGCCCAAGCAAGGGTATTGTGACACCTCTTCCTGTGGGGATCAACTGTGAAACATGCGCAAGCATCTCCTGTCATGTTCTGTTATCATTTGCGCCTGTTTTCTCCCTGCTAGAGGCACAGTTCCTGGGAAGATGGACTCCACAGTTATCAGTCCACACCTGTACTCTGAGTCACCAGCACACCTCAGTGAGGACTGGAAAAGGCAGAATGCATCACAAAGCTTAACTTCTGGACTAGGACTTCAGATGTCCCTACAGAGCATTTAATCTTTAGCATGCACTTTATTATTAACTGCTCACATCTTCACATCTCCCACCAGAAAATGGGTTTAGATTGGGATTAAACATCACAATTTTTCTTAATTCTAATTGGGGTACTTAATCATTTTCCAACAATCTGAAGTAGCTGCTGTACCTATCTCTACTTTGTACTTATCACCAACTTTGTAATATGGTGAGATGTTACATTCCCCACAAGGGTGTGCTGTATCTTAGAGGCACAGTTCCTTTTCTGTGCAAGAGAAGAGGGCTGCAACTCTGCTCTGAAGTCAAATGCTACAGAGCTCTCCTGCCTTCCTATAGGCTTAAAAAGGAGACAAAAAGCAAAGAGGTATTTTCTTCCTTTGCTTGTTTAATAAATACATGTCAAAACAAATGTTCTAGAATGTAACCCTAATACACATTTTTTGCAAGATGCTATGTACCCATGTGTTTAGGATGAACTTAATTTTGATGGTTAAGAAACCATTTCTTAAACATGTTAGAAGACAAGTAATATTAAGAGAAAACTAACAAAGTTCTTCCACAGCAATCATGGGGTCATTAAAAATATGTATATAAAAGTTATGAGAAAATCCTGTCTGTATCTTTTTCAAGATATTTTAATTTAGCAGAAATCTGAGTCTGAGTTGTTCTGGGAAGCTGAAATCTTCCTAGGCTACATCTAGATTTTAAATAAAGATACTGGGGTTTGTTCTTAAGTATATGGAGACTGACAGTATTAGATCACCATGCAGTTGAAGATGCTAGATAATCAGACACAACTCCCCCCCAAACTAGCCAAATACTACATCCGACTGCACAAATATCGAAAAAGATGCATCATGAGTCTGTTGGAGTTCATGTTTTAATTTATTCTGCAATTGCATTCAAAATATAAACACAAATCTCTTAAGCACTGAACACAGTCCGTTAAAACCACTGTTAAGACAGATTGATTTTGACTTTCTGAACATAGGCACAACTTGACTGGTTTCAATAGAACCATGGCTCTTTTTCCAGCAATGAACCTTGTAGGTTTATTAATCACCAGTTCACACCGTCAAATAGTTCTGGTTATTTATGATTACTGAAGGAATTACACACTGTCATCACATTTTGGTCTATTAAAAGCATTATAAATTAATCAAATGTGAGATCAAGGCTTGTGCTGTTCCCAGAGTATCTGTTTGAGGTACTGATCCACCTCCTAGCAGGCTGTGGTAGAGTACAAAACAAGCAGCACAATTACACACAAGGTTCAATAATGAAGGTTTTCAATGACAAGCAAAAGCTAAACATGAAAATCATCTTATCATTAGCCATCCTTCTGCCTGGAAAAGGTAGGAAAAGGACCTAGTTAAAGTGCCAAACTTTAAATAAACTGGTATATTGCCTAAACCCCTGAAAAGAATATTTATTTTTCCCCCCAGTTACTAGTCATATAAAAATAATTTTGATGCATTTATATATATACATGCTATTTCTCCAGCAAAAACTGGTATCTTGGGCACCTCATTCAGAAGCTACTTTCAGATGACACTGTCCTGTTCTAGTTTAGCTGAAACACTAAACTGAAGTAATGAAGGTAGCCTGTGAACCTTCCCAACAAAAATATTGGCTAACCTCACAAACGTGCACAAATTCCGCTGTTGTGAAACTACCTCCTAACAAGCCAAGTAACATGTTCCTGCACTTTTGTCCCCTCAGTTCTCTTCCTATTTGTACCACCTTGCTCCATCTAGACCATCCATTACCTTTGGAGGAAAGCAATGCAATGATGGGGAAAGAAGTTCTGATCTGATCAGTACTTGATTTTGTGGCTTTCTTCATTCTGAATGTACTCTGGATAAAGAACAGGTCTGCTGCATGATATAACACTCCTCTCAATCCCTAGCTATATAAAAAGAAATAAAGTTTTGATTTTAAACAAATACAATACCATATGAAATTGGACACCTTTCTTACAGTTCAGTATTACTCTATAGATGAACTGTTTAGAATAATCAGCGTAGGGCTACCAGCTATGCATTGCTTCAGCAGCGTAATCAGCATATGTTGTCAATTGTTGTGCTCCTAAACTAGAAAATCTTTTACAAGAATGAGAATCCCCAAAATAAATCCTTAAGGTTTGCTAGCACCTTCCATGATTTCTCCTTATACGAAAACTGAAGAATTGTTTTATGCTGACATAAAAACATCTAGCTCCCGTCTTCGCCTCTGTAATCTCTATTCTGTTACTAACTTTAACGTTCAGACTCATTGGCAGAAGCAATAGACTACTTGTGTTAAAACATATGAAGCCAGCTTAATCAGTGCTAAAAGAACAAATTATAATGTACCACAATGCAAAATAGAAGGCATGCTTTGCTTTCAGATATTTGCCCTTAGTCACAAAATCTTTCCATCCCTAGGACTGTTACTGAAAACTACTCTGTCAATAAAAAGGAAACCTGCATGGAGAAAATGTATATAAAAAACACTTTCATATTTAAAATGCCAGTGATTTTCTTCTATTTAAACACAAGCCTTCTTCCTTTGGCTGCTCTGTGCTTCATCAGCCTATCTTCACTGAAAGTGTAAAAAGCCATTTCACTTAACACAAATAAGGCTTGATACTCCCAACATGCTACAGCCCTTATAATGGGTATTTACAACAAGGACCTTGTGATCTTTTCTGCAGTGTCCAGTGCTCTGCAAACATCCTCTCGTAAGAGTCTTGAGCTCCTTTTGACCTGCTTCTCTAACACTGAAGTGGCTCTGTGAAGGTTTAATCAGTGCTCTTTATGGAGCAATGGAGTATTTTGCTCTACATACATCTGTATCAAAACCCCTCAATCAGCCCAGAAGCATTAAAAAAAGGAGACAACAATATGCAGAGATTAGCGACTATACATGTAGTCTATGCAAGGCTTCCTCTATTATCATAGAATCATTTAAGTTGGAGAAGACCCTTGAGATTATTAAGCCCAACCATCCACCTAACACCACCAAGTCCACCGCTAAACCATGTCCTTTAGTGCCAGGTCCACACATTTCCTAAATACCTCCAGGGAGTGTGACTCCACCACTTCCCTCCCGGGCAGCCTGTTCCAATCCCTAGCCACCTTTTCCATGAAGTTGTTCTTCTTAACGTCCAATCCAAACCTCCCCTGGCACAACTTGAGGCCGTTGCTTTGTGTCCTTGGATTGCATGTATACAACTGGTCCCACAATATTATGGCTCTAAGGTACTTTCCCAAACTACTGTGCAGCTGCACTTGCACTGGTAAAGCACAGCAATAATTACAATCTCACCTGAGCAAATGGTGCATACTAACATTAAATTGTCAATGTAACATTTTAAAGAGAATGTGGGTTCCTAGCAGCACAGAGAGTAGGCTTTTGAAAGCCCCTTCTGTATAGCCATCAGCATCACTGTGTGACTAAATATCCTTAAAAATTTGATCCTCCACTATCCAGTGGCTCTGAGCAACTCTACAGCTCGTGCTTTGACCTTCAGTTCCTTGTGTTTTAAGATGCTCATTTCATTTATTGCAAAAATCAACAGAAAGCTTTAGTGCAGTGCAGTCTGTACTCTTGTGGTTAAACCAATACCTATGTCTGAAGCAAGTTGGTGGTACTGTCTGTACTTCTAGTAACTCCAGGTTTTTCAGTTTAGGAAGACAAAAATTAAGCTAGAGAACACAATTACATGCAAATTCAAGTAAAAAATCATTTAGAAGTGCAGAGTATTACAGAGGATCCACTGGATGTTTGCTATTTTGACAATTATTTGCATGATTAAAAGCCCACTATAAACTATGGAAAGATACCTGATGACTTAAATGAGCTTTGGATCAGCTGTAAGGACATTTCTTTATCTATGCACTGAGATTGTTACTTACAACAGTTATCAAGCTACAGTTACAATATCAAAGAAATGCCAATAATGAATACTTATTTTGCTAACATGAGCAAATAACTTTCTTATGAACAGTACTGTTTAAAAATTTAGCTATGGACCATCTCAATAGTAAATCAAAGCAAATTTCTAAAATAGAAATTAAAGATGCACCTGTACAAACTACATAAACCAAAAATTTAAAGTAAATATAAAAATATATATATATTACGAAATTACATCTCCAGTGAGATGCTGCCTGTACAGCAACCTGCACCCACAAAATCCTGAGTACTCTACTCTCAATACTGTTGGTGAGAGCAGAGTTTGTAATGCATTTTTCAAGCCCACACTCATCTTGTGTTTAGATTCAGACTACTCCTCACACAGTTGCAGTGTGCTGAGCAGGAAACAAAATCTTGTGCTGTGAATTAGGAATGTATGCTAAGTATCACATCAAACTTGTCTGGATCCTTCTACATAAAGGTTCAGGAACCATTCAGGAACAATGTAACCTCTGAACTCACTAGCTAACCTATGCTAAGCTAAACAATGTAATTTGATTGCAAGAAACACATGGGCTTCTGAGTCACTTTTTGCCTGTTTTCAGTGCCTTTTTGAGGTCAGAGTAGAAATTGGCCAGAGTACTAGCCATGGCAGTGTCTACTGCAGATTGTGGCAGCATCCCTCGCAGTTCGGTCTGAATGTAACCCGTCAAAAGACTGTGGCTAGGATAGTCTTTAAGAGGAACGCAGAACCAACCACAAGGGTGATTGAATCCACGGACAAAAGCAGGTCTCACTTCTCCATAGTCAAGGCTAATACCTGTCAAGGAAAAACAAACAAGAAAAGGAAAATGAATTTCAGAGATAAAAAATAAAAAGTTTCTACCTGGGGAATTTAGTAGTAGTGACAGGCACACTTTAAGCTTTTGGATACTTGCATACCTGAAAGCTGCCTGCTCGTCATCCACACTCCTTCACAAACAAGCAGTGCTTAACAAGCAGAAACTGACAGTAAAGACATTCCTCCCATCTACTAGGAAGCTTTTTACTTTGCTCAGTTTGCTGTATAAGCTGAGAGAAACCACACTATTTGTCTCTACCACTCCAGTTCTACAGTTGGCATAAATGAATTCTGTCACACATGAATGGCTAATGGGCAAAGCAGTAACTTGTATACTTCTTTAAATCTGTAAAATCTCTAAAATCCCTCTGAAATATTCATTGGAGACCATTTTATATCATTTTTGAATGTTTACTACAGAACTATACTTAATTTGAATCAAATCTTAAGCCCGGCAGGTGGTGCAAAATAAGAATTGAGCAAAGGTAAGTGGTGCCTTACCACATGTTAGAAGACCATCTTCATAGCTTGTGGTGTAAGAGAAATCAACAAACTCCCTTGGTGCTATGATATTCCAGAGCTGGCCAGCAGTGGTGTAACGCATCACACAGCAGTTCTTGTTGAGTGACAGAATGAGGAGAGTAACAAAACAAAAGTATCTTAGTATAATGAATACAGGGATATTTAAGCTGGTAAGCAGCTAGCCTTTTCCAAAAAGATGGCACTATCTTTCAACTACATGCTGTCCAGAAAAACTTCAGTGAGATCTGAATGGAGGTGTCATTTTTGGTCTAAAGGTTGGAAGTCCTTAATAACTTGTAGTCTGCAACTGAGCACTGCAGAAGCTGAGGGTATCTGGCTCCTTTAAACCATCCTGATTAAAACAATAGAACTGTAAGTCATGTCTGGGAACTGAAGGCCATGTGCCTTTTACATGCCCTTCCCACTACCTACCAAGTCTGAAAAGATCATGAATAAATTGCAAGAGACTGCTCTCAGCACTAAGATCCTCTGCCAAGGGCTTTTAATCCACCAAGTGAACAAAACAGAATGCAAACAAGTCTTCCAAAAAGCCTTTCTTATGAGACACTTAAGTTTGTGTAAATACTAAGGAGCAATTAGCAAAAACACATTATCACATAAATCCTCCTGAAAAGCCAGAGCAAAAGACAATGCATCCATGTTTAAGCCAGATGCCTACATCATACTGGATGTCCCCAGTAACCGAAACAAGGCTAACAACTTCTGCATAATCAATGTCAAAAGTATCTCTCTTTATCAAGTCTTGCCCTCCAGTACAAATTATTTTGGCTCTCAGCAAAAAGCCCTGCCACACAGCTAAGACAACGTTTTAGGAAGAGGTTGTAGTTTCTGTAGAAGTACAAGTGGATTATTAATACCCACGACTTTATTTGCTGTGGAATAGATGAAAGTGAGGAGTATGTAAAGCCTCTAGTGTGTAGAACATTACACTGTAACTCTTCTACATGTGAATTGTACCACAGATCCCACATCTCAGTTGCAACCTTTTAGGTTTTACTCCTCTATTTTTTTCATTCATGGAAAGTTGAACATCAAGCTTTAGAAGAGGGCTGTGCAGCCAAAAAGCATCTTCTGAAGTTACCCCCAGCATGTATTCATACTGGCCATGCAAATAAACATGCACTCAAGAAAACACGTGTAAAAATATCAGTACTTATTGGAACTACTGCTTTTCTGTGACGTTAGATTCATGTATGTGCCTACACACATCTCCTTTAAAAATCTATATGCAAGTCTTCACCTCTTCAAACGTTTCCATGATGTCCATTGTGGTCATTAAGCTGTCCCAGTCCAGTCTATAAGGTCCAGGGCGAATATGATCCACAATTCTGTTAGTAACATCTTCCACCACTCCTTGAGCTTTGTAGCTAGAGAAACGTAAGTTTACATTACGTTCTGACAAAAGTCAGAAATTCTTATTCAGTATTCCATTAGTTTGCAACAGTACACTGACTATAATACCTTGGTATCTGGAATTATAGTCAGTGGATAATTGTATGAGAAAGACAGTACAGAAGAAGATCCCTGTGTGTATCTATTCTTTTATGCAATAGGGACCGTTCTGGGAAGCTTTGTCCTTATGCTGCAATCTGTATTTCTTAAATTGCAAACTCTTTCCTCAGACAAAAATCATCATGTTTATTTCTCTAACAACTCGTTATTTTGCTGCTCTTGCAGGGGGAGCAAAGGAGTCCACCACGGATGAGTAAATATAATGTATACAATGAGGAAAAAAAAAAAGAAAAACAGTCACAGTCGTCATCAAGTAGAAGTAACAGTAGTAGAACCAAGCTAACAAGAAACTACATTATGCTTTGGTGGCCTACTAGAGTACCAAATAATTTGGTGTAAGACTTTACAGAACATTCATTATGTTAAGTAGATACCGGAAATTTTGATTACTTGAATTACTGGGTCTCATTCTCCTGAGGGAGAAAAATTGATAATAACTGTTATTTTCAAAACACTTCTTATTCATTAAGCTGTTCTTATTAATAGTAGGTAACTAGTCACACAACCCATTCATTTATTCTCTTGCACATTTCACCCCTTTTCACTCACAGTTAGCTGGCTGTGGCCAACCTCAGTGTATACCAAGAATGCCAGTGCCTGGTGGGTGTTTGGAGATTTCAGTGTCCTTTTTTAAATCGGGTGTGTTCACAATCCTGGAGTCAACTGCACATAGCAGCTGACTTTGTTGGCATTGGTTTAAGTCACACAACTTGGTGTTCATGCTAGTGTGCTGGTGGCCCAGTATAGAGTCAGTAGACTCGTGGTACCTGGAATTGTCAGCTCTAGCAGATTTAACAGGACTTACAGTACCCAGAGCGGATCAGTCCTTCAGGTACTTTCAAACACTACCTTTACGCAGCACTCTTTCTTTCTTCGAACTGCTGCTTTCTAATAACTATTTCTCAATTTAAACCTATCGCTAACTACAGAACCCAGTGACAGAAACTCACATGGGAATGGTCTTTATGTCACACATCTTTCCCACAACTACATGCTTGATGTTTTATTCTACCAGTTGCATAGCCACTAAGAGTGTGCAAACACTAACTGGCTCATCACTCAATAATGCTGCAGACCTACTGAACCTGTATGTGATGTATATTTCTAAGAAGTCTGGACTTAAGTTGTTGCCCACATCAGCCAGTGGGAGTTTTGTGGTGTCTGGACACCATGCAAGCACAAATCATCAAAGCATAACACCCCAAATAAATGATAACACCCCAAATAAATGATACAGGCCTTCACATGACAACAAGGCACACCAGATGGCCCACTTCGCTTCTCCTGTGAAGAATCTGTGTAGTTTATCCACAACCTTCATTTCTGAACTCTATAAAGCACATCTGTGGAACCTTAACAATTGATCTAGTCTGCAGGCAAACTTACAGGTATCCACTGAATTCCTCTGATGGTTTACGCCACACCGTTGCATCTTTCTGGAATAAAATGGAAGATATGATGTTACTTGTCACCTACATACCATTCTAAGATGTCAAGAAAATGCCTCACTTTTTCCAATGAAAAGCAAAATACTCTATCATTAACTGTGGCTCACCCCAAAGTGCTCTCTTGTATATTTTTCTGCAGAAAAGCAGACGTCTTTCAGACATCTTTGCTGGTAATCCTCCATTCTTTCAAAAAAATCAATCAAGTACCTTTTTCTGTGTCAAGTACTAGAAGTCTGAGCAGATAAACAGCTTTGCAGGCCAAGTCAGTTTACTAGGAATACATACAGAGTAACAGAAAGACATATTAGATACAGCTTTTCAATTAAAGGCAACTGGAAAGCGATTATCCGGACGCTAATCAGAGAGAAAGACCATACGATCTCTGCCCGCACTCCTGTAACACATGACCAAGCAGATGTGTGCAGGAAGTGCTGACAGTGACAGACAAGTAAGCTTAAGTTACTCTTCTCTCCTACATGCCTGACTAGAAACGTCTTGCAAGCAGTAGTCTATTCGTTTTAGCGTAAGCCAGGTAAAATAAGTAAAATGGTAACTTCTGATTATCATCTAACTATCAAATGGAACGTATATACAAGATCTCTGGAATTCATCATTAAAGAGAATACTACTTACTTTTTGTTTGGAATCATGACTGACTACATAAGCTCTAAGGACTAAATGTCCTAAAGAACAGTAGTGTAAGTATTGCATCCAGAAGTACAAGGACAGTGGGATCAAGTGCACCCTCAGCAAGTTTGCTGATGACGCCAAGCTGAGTGGTGCAGTTGACACACTGGAGGAAAGGAAGGGATGTCATCTGGAGGGACCTGGACAGGCTGAGAGGTGGGCCTGTGCGAACCTCATGAAATTCAACAAGGCCATGTACAAGGCCCTGCACCTGGGCCGGGGCAATCCCAAGCACAAACACAGGCTGGGTGGAGAATGGATTGAGAGCAGCCCTGAGGTGAAGGACATGGGGGTGCTGGAGGATGAGAAGCTCAACATGAGCCAGCAATGTGCGCTGGCAGCCCAGAAAGCCAACCAGATCCAAGGCTGCACCAAAAGCAGCGTGGTCAGCTTGGTGATGGAGATGATTCTCCCCCTTTGCTCTGCTCTCATGAGACCCCACCTGGAGCACTGTGTTCAGCTCTGGCACACCCAGCACATGAAGGACATGGATGTATTAGAACAAGTCCAGAGGAGGGCCACGAGGATGATCAGAGTCCTATGAACAGAAGCTGATAAAGTTTGAATTGTTCAGCCTGGAGAAGGCCCTGGGAAGAACTCAGTGGCCTTCCAGTACCTAATTGGGCATGTAGCAATAGAACAAGGGGTAATGGTTTTAAACTAGAAGAGGGTAGATTTTGATTAGATATAAGGAAGAAATTCTGTATTCTGAGAGTGGTGAGAACAGGTTGCCCAGAGAAGCTGTGGAACCCCCATTCCTGGAACTGGAGGCTGGAGGGTCTCTGGGCCATCTGATATAATGGAAGGTGTCCCTGCCCATAGCAGGAGGGTTGGACTAGACATCTTTAAAGTTTTTTCCAACCCAAACCACTCTATGATAGGCTTGGATGGTCTGTTCCTCCTTTTCAAGACTCCGGATTTATTAATTTTGTGAAAACTCAACTTACATTTGGAACATTTGACCCTACCTTATTTATGTCTATTCACAAAGAAAGAATACTGTAACGACTAGCAGCATTGTTATAAAAAGGCAAAAATGCAAATTTCCTCCACTAGTCCTACCACACTGCCAAACCGAGATGTCAAAATACATTTCTACCTCCTGGGCAGGACAGGGGTAAAAAGTATTCCAACAGCCTAGAGCTGATGCACCAGCAAAGTCTATTTAGCTTGATGAAGCAGAACTCCAAAAAGCCAAGCAGCTCAACAGAAGGGTATGACAAACTGCTTGGGGAAAGCAGGAGCTGCATTCTCTTCAAGGGGGGAAAACTTCTGATAAAGTGGAGGCTCTGATACACAGTCACAGCTTGAAGGCAATGAAAACGTATGAAGCAACATGAGGGAAAGAACAGACAGTGATCTCACATTTTACGAGGAAGACATTTGGAAGCTGAAGCATGTGTTCCTGAAGATTTTTTTCAAACGTAAATGATTCTATGATTATAAACAAAAAGAGATTCCAAAAGCCAGCAGAGCCTAGCTACAGGCTGTGGATGATTAATTAGAAAGTACAAGTGAGAATATCGCAGCACTGCTGGTGCTAGCAGTATTTTAAATTTTCATAGACTCATAGAATCATTAAGGTTGGAAAAGACCTTCAAGATCATCTGGTCCAACCATCCCCTACCACCACTGTCACCCACCAAACCATGTCCCTAAGCACCACGTCCAACCTCTCCTTGAACACCCCCAGGGACAGTGACTCCGCCACTTCCCTGGGCAACTTGTTCCAATGCCTGACTGCTCTCTCTGAGAAGAAATGTCTCATAATTTCCAATCTGAACCTCCCCTGGTGCAACTTGAGGCCATTCCCTCTAGTCCTATCACTAGTTACATGTGAGAAGAGGCTGACCCCCAGCTCCCCACACCTTCCTTTTGCTTCAAGTAAAGCCCCAACCCCACACAGGTAGGACTGTGCAGGACTTCCACAACAACGGGCACAAGGCATGGCACAGTATGTCAGGGAGAACTCCTTCTGCCATCCAAAGCTGTCCTGTCCTAGAAGGTTCATTGCACGGGGCCTCTCAGAGGAAAGCCCTGCGAGAATTGCCAGATGCTTCACACCCGCGTTACGCTATGTAATACCCTTTTTTTTTTGTTACCATGGGTGACCTACAGCCCGCCCGCACGTTCAGCCCACTCACCGTTTTCTTGGCGACCCGCCACTCGCTGTCCGCGATGCCGTGGTACTGGACAAGGGTGTTCCGCAGCTTCGTGGCCAGGGGCGCCGAGCTGGGCAGCAGCTCCATCTCCTTCCCCCTCGGAACCGGACACGGACACGGACACGGACACGGACACGGACACGGACACGGACACGGACACGGACACCGGGGCCCGGAGCCGCTCCCCGGGTCACAGAGACCGACGCCGAGTCCCGCGACCCCCCTCTCACCGCCGGCCACCGCGCTCCGCCCGCCCAACGGCCGCCCAAAGGCCGCCCAACGGCCGACGGCGGCAGCCAATGGGAGCGCGGCCGGCTTGCCGCCGCAGCCAATGGCGAAGCTGCCCGCCCTCGGGAGAGCGCGCGCGGCTGGCGGGCGGCGGGGCGGGGTGGGGCGGGACGGAACTGTCCCCGCCCACGCTCGCGGCCGCCCGGCATGGCGCGAGGCGCCGGCGGCGTGTCGTCACGAGCTGGCGGCCGCAGGGCGCCTGCCCGTTGGCTGCCGCGGGGAGGGAGGGCGCTCTGATTGGCCGCGGGGAGCGCGGTTTTCCGTCAGACTCCTGCCCGTCAGCGCATGTGGGGGCGAGGCCTGCGGCCGCCCGGCCCCGCCACAACCTGCTGACAGGGCTGGGGGCGGGGCCTCCCTCACAGGACGGTCCGGGTTACCTCAGCCCGCTGGGGTTGGTGTTTGTAGCTTCAGACTACTTATGGGAAGAAATGACGCTTTTTTCTTTGAAAATGACGATTTTTGAATAAAACCGTATTTATAGAATCACAGAATCATCAGGGTTGGAAAAGACCTCCAAGGCCATCTGGTCCAGCCATCCCCTACCACGTCCAACCTCTCCTTGAACACCCCCAGGGACGGTGACTCCACCACCTCCGTGGGCAACCTGTCCCAATGCCTGACTGCTCTTTCTGAGAAGAAATGTCTCCTAATTTCCAACCTGAACCTCCCCTGGTGCAGCTTGAGGCCATTCCCTCTAGTCCTATCACTGGTTATCTGCGAGAAGCAGCCAATCCCCAGCTCCCCACAGCTTCCCTTCAGGTAGTTGCAGAGAGCAATGACGTCTCCCCTGAGCCTCCTCTTCTCCAGACTAAACAACCCCAGCTCCCTCAGCCTCTCCTCACAAGACTTGTGTTCCGGATCCCTCACCAGTTTTGTTGCCCATCTCTGGACATGCTCCAGGGCCTCGACGTCCTTCTTGTAGTGAGGGGCCCAAAGTTGAACACAGTGCTCAAGGTGCGGCCTCACCAAAGCTGAGTACAGGGGTACGATGTGGTGGTTTTACCATGCTAGGCAGCTGAAGTCCACCACAACCACTCTCTCACTCCCCCTCCTTAGAAGAGGAGGGGAGAAAGTAAAGGAAAGAACAACTCGCGGGTTGAGACAAGGATAATTTAATTAAAGGGAAAAATAATTATTAAGGAAAGATTATTATTAATTAGACAATTTAACTAAAGGGAAAAAAGGGAAAGGGGAAAAGCGAGGGGAAAGGGGAAGAAACAAACAAACAAAAAAAACACACAAGTAAAGGCTGTGTGGAAGTCCAGAGGAAAGAAATTACTCTCTACTTCCCACAAATGTGTGATGCTTGACCACGTCCTTGAAGCAGGGCCTCAACACACATAGCCGGTGTTTGGGAGGACAAACGTTTTCAGAACGAGAGCCCACCCCTCCCCTCTTCTTCCTTTTTCCGTCTTTTATTGCTGAGTGTGACATCATATGGTATGGAATATCCCTTTGGTTGGTTTAGGTCAGCTGCCCTGGTGATGATCCTTTCTCACTTTTTGCCCACCCCCGAGGAGGGTTAGAGAGAGTCCTGATGCTGTGCCAGCACTGCTCAGCAGCAGACACAACACTGGTGTGATACCAGTGCTGTTCTAGCTACAAGTGCAGAGCACAGCACTGTATGGGCTGCTGCAGGGAAAGTTAACATGCCAGCTAGACCCAGTACAGATGATCACCTCCCTGGTCCTGCTGACTACACTGGGTCCTGCTGGCCCCAACACCGACCCCAGGGGAACACCACTGGTGACCGGTGGAGCCAGCTGGATTTCACTCCATTCACCACGACTCTCTGGGCCCAGCTGTCCAGCCAGTTTTTAACCCAGCAAAGAGTGTACCTAACCAAGCCATGGGCTGCCAGCTTCTCCAGGAGAATAGCGTGGGAGACCGTGTCAAAGGCCTTGCTGAAGTCTGGGTAGACTACATGAACAGCCTTTCCCTCATCCACCAGGCAAGTCACCTGGTCATAGAAGGAGATGAGGTTGGTCAGGCAGGCCTTGCCTTTCATGAACCCATGTTGTCTGGGCCTGATCCCCCAGTTGTCCAACATATGCTGTGTGATTGCGTTCAAGATGATCTGTTCCATCACCTTTCCTGGCACCAAGGTCAGGCTGACAGGCCGAGTCCTCACATTAGCAAGTCTCCAGTTATCTGGGATCTCTCTAGATGACCAAGACCAATGATAGATGATGGAAAGCAGACCAGCAATCACATCCACCAACTCCCTCAGCACCCTCGGGTGCATGCCATTGGGTCCCATCAATTTGAGGGTGTCTAGCTTGCCTAAATAACCTCTAACCTCTTCAACCAGGGGGAAGTCTTCCTCTCTCCAGCTTTTCTCTCTTGTTTCCAGGCTTGGGAGTGCCTGGGGACTAGCCTTAGCAGTGAAGACTGAAGCAAAGAAGGCATTCAGTAACTTTGCCTTCTCTATATCTGTCGTCACCAAGGCACCCACCTCATTTAGCAGCACACCCACATTTTCCGTAGTCTTCCTTTTGCTGCTGATGTATTTGAAGAAGCCCTTCTTGTTAGCCTTGATATCTCTTGCTAAATTTAATTCCACAGGGCCTTGGCCTTCCTCCATGCATCTCTGCATTCTCTGACAATGTTCCTATATTCCACCCAAGTGGTCTGTCCCTTCTTGCACATCATCTATGCTTTCTTTTTCTGTTTACACTTTCCCAAGAGCTCTTTACCTATCTGTTCTAGTTAGATTCTGGGGGCTGAAGCTGATTGGTTCAGCTCAGCAAGGATCAGACAAGAACTATATATATATATATAAAGCAAACGAGCTATTCGGGGATGTCAAATACACACACACACACTCACACTTGAGCAGCAATAGAAAGACAAAGAATTTATTACTGAGTTAGCTTGTTAACATACTGACCTCAGGGTAGCGACAAGCACAATGCTTTTCCCAGTCATTGATGTTGTGGATACTTAGCCAGTTCATGGTGGGCATCCCATCAGTGTGGTAGGTATCAACGTCTTGCAGGCATCCCTGTGGAGGCAATGTTGACCTCAGTTGATGTTCCTGCCTCACCGATGCAGAGCAACTTGCCCTGTTTATAGGTTTTGCCCCTGCATGCTCCCAAACGTGAGGCAGCACACAACTGGTGTCCCCAGCCTCAGGGGAGCACTTGGCAGTCCTTTATAGGCTGCTGTGATCAAGCATAGCTGTGTGGCCAGTGTGTCCTGTGTGGATGGCGGCATTTCTCATGCCGGATGACTTGCGGCCTGGTGCCATATTGCTGAACAAGCAATATGTATCATTGCAAGGTCAGAGTTTTGCCTTGCTAGTCTTACAACAATACCTGTTTCACATCGCACAACCTAACAGTTTTTATCCCTAACACACCATCCACGCAGGTCTCCTGCACCCCTTGTTCGACTTTCTCATAGGGATAAACCAATCCTGAGCATGGAGGACATGAAAATACTTCTGTCCCGCAACCTGAAAACAACCTGAAAAATCAAATTTCTCCTGAAAAATGCACAGCCCCATGAAGCCGATCAGTTGTCCTAGGATAGCTGATAGTTCATCCTAGAAATAATACTTTATGGGGAAGTATGAGACTAACTACTGCCATTTAATTTCAGTTAAACTGTGCCTAGCAATGGACTTGACTGCTGAAGGTGTTCCTCTGTGAAATGCACATAACTCATAGTAAGGAGGATGTTGTGGGTTGTTTTCAAATAAAGGAAAATGCACACATCTAGCCTTCACATCTTGGAGGTGCATTGAAGGTAAAAAAATAGATGCAGTTTGCCAAACATTATGGACCAAATTCTGCTTTTGTAGCAAAGGGTATAGAGCCACTAATATTTAATGTGCTGACTTCTATCTGACACTCAGTGGGCTGCTTCTAAACCAAAGCAGGGCTGAAGTACTTTACCAGATCAAACCTGAATGTCAACTGCTGGTGGACAAAGAGCAGCAGGCACATGGTTGCCTCATTAAAGTTAAACAATGTATGTTTCTTAAATGTAAATGTCTCCAGACAGACTAGCAGACTAGTGCCCTTTTCAGAAGAAAGCTAATGGGCTGCCCTTACTAACAGATTTGAAAAAGTAGATTTTTTTTTCTGTAATTTTCTGCTTAGTTAGGATCTTTCTGCTGTGTGCAAGCATTGACTAAGACTTGCGCAATTACACATGTAATTCACATACAAAATTCACATACAGGAGTCTGGAGATAATAGGGTCTGGCACGCTGTCTTCCTCTGGGTACCTGCATTCCCTTTGACTGGTGAGTAGGCAAAGCAGTTATACAAAATTCTGAGGAGGAAAATGTAACTAAATAGTAATATTGCTTAACGCTTTTGGGGTGGGGGAGTGGGGAGGGGAAGGGAGAGGGGAGAGAGGGAAGCAGTACTTTCTTACCAAACTACTAACCTCCTTATTTTCTGGTGAATAGACTACAATATATCAGTGCAGGGTACCAAAAGTGCTCCCAATGACTACTGCCAAAGTAGTGTAATATATTCACTCTGAGCCCAAGTCTTTTTTCGTGGTCATGCAGTTATGAGAAGTAACTGCAATGCCCATGCCAATAAATGTTTTGTTGTACAGTTCTATCTGAGACATCATTGGTTATTTGTTTTGTTTTGTTTTGTGCTCAGATACTTCTGTAGGGTATTAAAGAGTATTATGTTGATTGATCAATTCATGTGTTCCTAGACAAGTGCTCAGTTTGCTCATGAACATCATGTTTTCCATTATTCTCATCTGGCTGCTCAGTTTTCCTGAGCTGGATATTGTGCTCAGTGTTACTAGAGCATTAGATGTGAATTTACAAATACTTATTAGTGCAAAGTGTTCTAATTAATTTCAGGCAATGGAAGGTATTTAAAACTGCAAGCATGGTTCAGAACCGTGTGGATTTTTTCCGACATTCTGCTATTAAGTGTGAAAAGCAGAAAACATTCCACATCTGTCAGAGTTCTGCAGTTTTGGGGCCTTTGCACAGCCACCAACTTTCATGGTAAGACTCAAAACTTTTTAGGCCCCAACCTTCAGTCTTGTGCAAAACACATAGGTTCTTTAGCCCTTTGAAAGTCCTCTTTGCTGCAGATACATAGAATCATGGAATGACAATATGGCAGAAGGGCTGAGGTTGGTGTGGACCTACGGAGGCCATCTAGTCCAAGGCCCTGCCCTAGCAGAGACGCACAGAGCAGGTTGCCCAGGACCATGTCCAGATGGCTTTGGAATATATCCTAGGAGTGAGACTCCACAACTTCTCTGGCAACCTGTGTCAGTGCTCCATCACCAGCACAACAAATAATTAGTTCCTGATGTTTAGAGGGAATAGTTTGTGTCTACATCTAACTACAACACATTTTGTTTTTCTTGAAACAAACTACCGACTAATCCAAAATGTCATGGACACAAAAGTTTCTCTCTAAATGACAGACCGGAAGAATGGTGTTGCCCTGAGCCTCTGCTGATGTTTTTAGTCAGACTAGCATAACATTTCATCTCACAGGAACACCAATGTCCAACTCATTTGGAACATCAGCCAGAGAAATGTCGACTCCAACATACACAAATGTTATCCAAGCACTAAATGTCACATAAGTCACTAAATGCAACTGACCAGAGGTCTGTGTTAGGACGCTCTCTCTAATCCAGTATGGAGAAAAGTTGGTGTTTTTTCTTTTTGTTTGTTTGGTTTGGTTTGGTTTTTTGTTTTTTTTTTTTTTCTTTTTTTTTTTTCCATAGAATCTTTGGAAGTATGAAGAAAGCAAAGAACTTGTTTTTGCTATTAGGAACATCAGTCAGTGGAGCTGTTCTGAATGGCTTGCCAGATAATGATTCCTGCAATATTATTAAAAAAATAAGCCTCAACGAAAGACCTCTATAGAAAACCTCTAATACTCTCACATATGACCTTCAAACAGTTATTTTAATTCTTCTTTGTCTGGATTCAGGTAAGTGCACTACGTGCTGCTTTTCCATCAGAGCGTGATGGAAAGCAAGAATTTGTATATTTTATGCTGGACCACATTTAGCTGTAAAAGTGGAATTTCATGTTTTTTTTGTTTGTTTGTTTGTTTGTTTGTTTTGCCTAATATCAGCTGTATTAAATCAGCTGTGTTAAGTTAGCTGTCTTGACCATTCCTTGTAAATGCAAAACCCAAAAGGCTAACACTGAGTTCTTAGCACTCACGTGTATTCACAAATGCAACTTCCCAGGTGGGCAGAAGCCTAGCTAGAAGTCTTCCTTGTTTCACTGGTATGGTACTGATAGCATTTGTCTCTGCTCTAGAGTGAGCCAGACTGGAACTTGTCTCACTTCTCACATTATCACTTTAAAGTGTGTGTAGTTGAATAAGAAATATGAACCCATTAAAACAGTCACCGACTTAGCCAGACCTGAGTCAAAGGCAAGTCTCTGGAAGACAGAATGGCCCATCACCTCCACGGTAAGATCTGGGCTATTAGACAAAATGTCTTTTTTGTTGGATCAAATTGTCTGAGAAACCCATTGAATTTATGGTCCATGCAGTTGCAAGTCGCAATGCTGTAAGGTGGTGCAGGATGGGGGAGTGGTGGTGGAGCGCAGCTTAGACCAAATAATATTAAAAAAAGAAAAAAAAAAAGCTCTCCACAAAACATCAATTGTAACTTTTTTTAAAAAAATGTGTTTTGTGGTTAAGCCACAAGATGGCAGGAAAGCAAAATAAATATGTTGTTGCTGAGGCAGCTGCACTTGAAAGAACTCTCTGAAAACAAGTACAATAGAGAAAAGGGCTAATTTTCCTTATTAAATTGTAGCTAAAACCTTACGAAATTTTGGAACCTGTTAGATATTCCTTTAATTAACCTGATCTAACTGTGACTTGTGCTAAACTGTAGTATAGTAACTTTTTCTTACTTGCTGTTTGTGGTTCAGGACAAATACTGCCTATTATTTTGCTATACACAGCAAGTAAACAAGCTAGACCTGGTTATTTCCTTTTTGGATCCCACTGGAAGATGGCATGTATGAAAATGAACTGCAGAATAAAGTGTTTTTGTACCTGGAAGAAGAACCATGATTTTCCTGAATTATTTGGTTTATATATTTTATTAGTATACACTCTACCTCTGCCCTTGGAAAAAAATCAACCTTCACATTATTCTCAAAGTTGACAGTAAAACCAGTTAGGAGATTCAAATGCTGACTCCATTCAGAAGATATCCTGAGCTGAAGAATAAAAGGTAGAAGTATCATGCAATCATCTTTTTTTCTTCATCTGCTTGCATCATCTAATATTAAGGAACTGATGTAGTCTTTTCTACAAGATTTCAAATGAATGAGTTCTGTTCCTTTCCTGCCTAGTCCTTTTAGTGCAATCTGAACAGATTGGTTTTTATCCCATCTCCACTTTCAAAAGCAATGGTCACACTTCATCATTAGAGTGGTGTAGTGTACACACTTACATTGTGTAGCAATAGCATCAGTAATAGTGATAGCGAATCTTGAATCATTAGGCTGGAAATGGCCTTCAGGTTCATAAAGTCCACCCACTAACCTAACCTACCAAGTTACTAAAACCATGTGCCACCTCCACACACCTCTTGAATACCTTCAGGGATGGGGACTTCACCACTTCCCTGGGCAGCCCATTCCAGGGCTTGACCAGCCTCTCCATGAAGGAATCCTTCCTAATAGCCAATCTAAACCTCTCCTGGAGCAACTTGAGGCCTCACATCCTATCACTTGTCACCTCAGAAGAGACCAACACCCTCCTTGCTGCCATCTCAGGTAGATGTAGAGAGCAATGAGGCCTCTTCTTCTCCATACGAAGCAACCCCAGTTCCCTCAGCCACTCCTCCTAAGTCTTGTTCTCTAGTCCCTTCACCAGCCTTTGTTGGTCTTCTCTGCACACACTCAAGCACCTCGATGTCCTTCTTGTAGTGAGGGGCCCAAAGCTAATTACAGTACTCAAGGTGCAGTCTTACCAGTGCCAAGTACAGATGGACAATCACTTCCCTAGTCCTGCTGGCCACACTATTTCTGATGCAGGCCAGGATGCCATTGGCTTTCTTGGCCATCTGTGCACATGGCTGGCTCATGTTCAGGTGTATAGCATATGTATAAGTGAAGTCTTACAATCAGTCATCAATTGTTTGAATAGTCCTGGCCCACAAATCCTTCAAAATCCTACATAGTGCTGTCTATAACCCAGAGAAGACCGTCTGGCACAGCATTTACTAATGTCCAGGGATTCTTGAGCTTTCTCCCAAGTGCATCAAACTGATGAAAAGATCCAAATCCAATGACACACATGGTTTTAATCTTTCTTGCCCTATCTCTTGACACAGTTGCCACTCCACCATTTATTGTATTAGGGGTCCTCCAAGCTCTACCTGTTCTGAAATGCCAGATAGCTTTCTGAATTTGATAAAAATATTTTTCCCCTCAAGAGACCACCCAGTCATGTCATCTGAGTGAACCAGGAAGCTCCTCACTTATAAAGTCTAAATAAATAGTATTTCTTATCTCCAAAATGTTTTGAACATATTTCAGGTAGGCTTCAATTATATATTCAAGGGTTATCTTTAGCTTTGTCTCTTCTTCTCCTTTGTGTCTTTAATCTACTCTTTGTTGCTGGCTTCCCAGCTCTTTGACTTCTAACAGGAACACCTTTTATATCTAGGACAGACGGCCTTGGTAATATGACAATGGCAAAGAGACTTCTTGACTGAGCCTGTCAAGAAGTGCACCATTCTGCAGGTGCAATGGCTGTGTCTTGGCCACAGAACAAAAGCACAGATAATGTGTTGAAGAAATTTATCGCACACAGGAAATGAATAGTGGTTTTTGGGTTCACAGCCTAATTATGTAATCACGGTCAGTCTGTGCATACTTAGTTGTCTTGGTAATAAAAGGATAAAAGCATAACTGAAAAAAAAAAAAAAAGATCTTCACTATTATCATTAACACAAATTTTGGAATGCAACACACTTGTTTGTAAGAACTACTGGTCCCACATTTTCTTGTTATATAAATAATATAATAGAAAGAAAATACCAGTTCAGAGCTCTACCTAAAGCGGTTTTGTTACCTTCCAGTCTAAGGCTGCTATTCTAAGAAAATCTCTTAATTTAAAGCAGTCACTTCACTGTGTTTTCTGCGAATTTCCCATGATTATAGTGATGTGTGTGAATAATATCGGCAAGGAGTAACTTCTGGATATGCTTCTGTTCTAAGTCATTATCTCTGCCATGTTGAGGAATTCCTAATTTGGTTTAGGTAGAAGTTTGATAATGAAGAGCAGAAGTGACTTCTTTATGTTAATCTCAAAATCCACCAGGACTGAAGCAAGTGTTCCTTGAAAAGAAAGACATATTACTCAAGTCCCAGTCAGGAAATACAATTCAGATCTAGAAAAGTAAAATTTTTATCAGAGCAATATGAAAAACACAAATAGAAAGCTGAGGTTATGTTTCTTCAAAGGGCAGATGTTGAACCAAAGACAGGATTCTGCACTAAAATATTAAGATGCTTTGTTGATAGAATTTGCCTAGGAGAACTCACAGCAACAATTAACCCTCCTTGTTTATAAAGCTAATTCTTTTTTCTAGAAATGTGTTAAGCTGAAAGTTTTCATAATATACCTTTCCTAGAAATTTGTTACACTGAAAGCTTCTTGGGACTATCCATCAATTTCCAACTTTTGGATTATTTTGGAACCCATTTTGTTATGATTTTTGCAATTATGTTGTTAAAATCTTAGTCTCTGCCATATTTCCTTTTTTTCTCCCACTACCCCAAGGCAGAGAACAGGTTTAAAGGAGACAGTTTTTGCAGCAGTGCAGTCCCAGAGTCTAATATGCATTTACTCGTAGTGGTCTTATAGCAGTAGCTATGCTCACTCTCTGCCCATTCATGCTACCTACAGTTTGAGCTGCAGTAGGTTTAAGGAAATCATGGGTCAGGCAATAAAGAGAAACAGTAATGGCTGACAATAGCAGAACTGGAAGCCCTGTTCCTGCTACATTTACTTCTACAATGGTTGTACCCTTTTACAAGGAAGTTTGAATATACTGTTTTTGCAGATGCTCTTATGATTTTAACTTTGTTTGTGTGCAAGGCTAATATCATCATAAAGATTATATGAACATATGTTTATATGGTTACTGTCAAGAAAAACACGAGTTCTTGTGACTCCTATGATTTCCAGGCTAAACTGAAATGCTTGTTTTCAGCAATTTCTTTCTGTGTAGTATATGTTCTGAAAATTTTAGTTCTCTTACATTTCCACAAATGGATTATTAGCTGGATTTTTTCCCTAGAGTTTTTAGTCATAATTTGTCAGTGCATCTGTAGCTTTCATTCTGTCATTTTTCTCCTTTAAGCAAGAACACTCCCTATGTCTTATTTTTTCTTACAAATATAGCCACCTTATCTTATTTATAAAATGGAAAATACTTACAGTACATGCAGGCTAAGAACTTAGAACTTTAAGATTTTAAAGCATGTATGGTATCTTTTCAGTTAAGTAGGATACATTTATCTTGGGTGTCTGAGCTATTTCCTTTGTGAAAATGTCATTCGCAGTTGAATATAAGTAAACCTTTTTGACTAATGAATTGAACATGATGTAATTGTTTTAACACACATTCTGTCTTAATCAGCTAATGATATGGACATAATAAATGCCTCAGTTTTCTCAGTCTGTCCAAAACAGACTTGACATCATGGATTTTATCTTCATCCTGGTTATATTTTACATATGCAATACTGGAAGTATTAAGTAAGTAAACTAATAGAGCAACATAGTGCTGCTTCAGACTTCCAGGTGGATACAAGAAACCTAAACCGTTTTTTCAGATAAGATAATGGCAGGAGACTTAAAACCGATTATCTTAAAAGCCTCCTTCAGTTCTATGACTTGTTTTCTTAGCTTTGGTGCAACGCTGTGGTATAGTCCAAACAAATAGTTCTTACTCTGTCTAAGGGTGTCAGGGAGGCATGGCTTGTCTTTTCAGGTGATTATTATTAAAATATATCTCGGGGTTCAATATTTCAGGAGACTAACAGCATGTGGGAAGAAATTCAGAACATATTCTGAAACTTACTTGAGACAACTATGTTGTTGGTTTTTTGGTGTCTTTTTTTTTTTTTTAATATGGGGAGAGTCCTTGAGGCAGCCTCAGATGAGATAAAAATGTCTAGCAGAACATTTTTAGGAAATGATTCATTTCCAGAAGGAAAAGCACCTCTTTTCTCAGATGGGATCCTGAAAGATCACTTCAGGGGGGAGGGAACGGAAGGGACAGGGACAGGACACAGACTAAAACTCAACAAGTGGCTAGAGCACTCTGCTAAGATATAGGCAAGAAAGTATGAGGAAAATCTGTGCAAATTACCGGGTTTCCATAGAGGCAAAAAGCAAGGTTATTGCTCAAGGTAAAGCATGTATGTAAGCAACAAGAAGTAGGAGGTAATTCAACGATTTGTGTAGTATCGTTCAGACAATTAAAAGGTTCCAATTCTTCAGTAACAAAGGCAGTATGATAGAGGTCGGGGAGAGTCTGTGTACAGCCCAGAAATCATAAAACCTCAAGTGGCTTCAGTCACATTGATTTTCTGTGTGTACAGCAAGGTAGAGATTGAATAAGGCTCTGCTCGGAGTGTAAGGAGTTTTAATATATTTGAAGGATGCTATGACACATGCTTTCATGCACTTCTCCAGAAGAGGCTCAAACTCTATCAAGAGAGCAACATTCTTCAAAGGAACAGTACTTTAAAACACAAGATATGCTGGAAGGCCAAAGTGGTCTCTTCTTTCCCAAAGAGGTCTGGGAAATTAACTGTGTGTTAGTGGGAATTTTCCATAGTTAATCCCTCTGCTCTGTTTCTGTGCCAAAAAAATGTTGGACAGATAGTCCAGAGAGGAGCATTTTGCATTAGTTTACTTCTCATTTAATTCTTCTTATAGCAAGAAGATGTAGGTGGATCCATTGACTTGTAGTATACTATACATATGACATGTGGATACATATACTATATGTAGTAAATCTTGTCATTGGCCCAGTGGTCAAGCAATATATACCTTAGTAGCTTCATCTTTATACATCAGAGATTTTTAAAACTTGTCTACACAAATTTCTGTACATGCACATTTTAAGTGTTTAAGTGTTTCATACTCTTGTACATTTTCTCTCCTTGAATATTCCATCTTCTATATTTGGAAGTACTGGGATACTTCGGAACAGTAATTTTATGTGTTTACTACCACCTGGCACAGCTTTTGGGTGGTGTTAAATAGTTTAAAATAATAGCTGTGTTTTAAATTGTCCGTAGTTATAGCTGTGAAGTGATTGCTAAGTAGACAGGATAGTCATAATGCTTGTGTTTTTAGCTCATGTGAACAATAGCACAGTTCAGGGTTCTAAACAAGCAGACAATCAAAACATCTTTCCCAGGAACCAACAGCAAAAATATTTCTTGTTAAAATGTGTAACTTGTCACAAGTCTTAGAAAGCCATTACAAAGAAAGTATATGTTATCTGTACCTAGGCAATTTTAACTTTTGTAAACAAGTAAGTTAAAATTAATCAACAGCATGCCAAAAGCCTCTGCTGAAGTGTGAATTCTTGTTCTGTTTTCTAGAGATATGATTTTGAATTCTGGGAAGTCTTAGTAATGGACTCGTCTGACTTTACATTCTTTCTGTTTATTTTATCAAAGTACAATATCCATAACTTTATACTCTCTCCTGTCTCAACTTTCACACATCTTCACTCTGCAGCTCCTAGATTCAGACAGCTTCCTGTTCATTCACTCTCCCTTTCTTCTCTTCCCTTCTCCCCTACATTTGGCCACAGGCCTGATCTTTTTTTGTTCCTGCCAAATTGTTTAGCATCTGGATAATACTGACACATCAGGGAGGGGAACAGGGCAGGTAGCTCTCATGGTATCTCTGACATGAATTCACACTGCCAGCACTTCCAGATATACAGGGCAGCATTGGTTGCATTACCCCAGCTTATATTCTGGAAGCCAGATAATTCAGACACAAAGGGACCCCTGGGTCACTGGCCATGCCTGTTAGGCTTTGTGATAAACTCGCCTTTGCTCACACCCTCAAAGGAGCACAGAGGGGCAGTGGTGATGGAAGAGACTACTAACACCCTGCCCTGGCTGCTCCCAGGCCCAAAAGAGGGGCCATCAGCTTATACAAAGCCCATCTCCACACACCCAGTGGAGCACAACAGCCTAGAGGCAGGGAGGAAACCAGACTGAGGACTCTGAGGACAGGGAACCTTGTCTGGGCCCTCCCAGGGGCCCCTTTTCCTGTCCCAGGAAAGCTACAGCCCCATGATCCAGCTGTGACACCCACCAAGGTAAGTCTGGAGCACCTTTCAAACTGAGGGAGGTTTCTGCTTAGGAGTGTGGGACACATTATAGGATGCATAATGGGAAGAGCTTTTCTGGATGGCAGAGGACTTACTATGTGGTGTTTAAGGGAGGAACCAAAGTTGGGGAAGGGGAGGAATTTAGATGATTTAGAGAGGAATAAATGTGGGAAAATAGGAGAATAAGGTGACAGAAGGGAACAGTTGTTTTTAACAGTCTGTAACAGTTTGCTGGTCAACATGCTTGTCTGTCAATGCCCTGATCATCACAATCTGTGATATCTTATATTAACTTTTAACTCTTACCTGGCTGAAGGACTCTGCTCTGTGTGAATGCGTGCATATGGGGTCTCAGTGCCAGCAGCTGGAGTCAGACCACAGGTCAGAGGGCCCATGTGTCCATGGTGCAGGCCAGAGTGGGCAGACCAGCGCCACTCACTGGAGTGAGACTTTGAGCCATAAGGACTGGTGTGTCCATGGTGCCAGCAGCTGGAGCGAGCGCAGGAGTGACGAACAACCAAGCCCAGCCAGCTAGTAAGAAGGTGAAGTGGCCAGCGAGCCAGGCATGTGGGCATATCTCTGAGGAGGAGACCACAGGAGAACCTGTCTATTGCAGAGACCAGGGGAGTCCCATCCAGCTGCTGGAGGGACCTGGGGAGCCACAGGAGAAATACAGGTTGTATGTCACTATATGCTCTTTACGTGAGCACTCTGTGTCTTTGGCTGGCTGCATACATGTGCACATGTGGTGTAATTGCGTGCCTGCTGGCAGTATATGCTCATGGTGAGATGGTCTCATGGCAGCCTCATCTCTCCTGGGCCGTCAGGTATGGTGTGGTCTTCTGGCAAAGTCTGATGTACATTGTTAATTGCCTTGGCTAGCGCATAAGAGGCTTCAGTGCACTGCACTAATCTACACCATACTCTCTTGAAGAGGGGTAAAATCCCTGTGGGTGCGACATGAAACAGAGAAGTAGGATTCACTAGTGGGCAGGGCCCCTTCACCCTGAAGTGATTCTGGAAATACATTGCCAAGAAGCTCTCAGACATCCACCAAGAAATCCATTCAGCCTCCCCAGGGCAGAATAGCTGCTTGACACTGTCAGCAGTCAAAGAATTCAGCCTCAGAGGAATAGCCAAAAATACCATTTATTTCTGGTCTCCTGCGTTTATGGGTAACCACATCTAGTAGCTCCCTCCAAAAGTGATCAAACTTCCAAATCACATTTAATTAAAAGATTTGCTTATAACTCAGTCACACAGGTCTATCAAGTAGGCTCAAAGTGGTGTAACCACTGCTGACATCAAGCAGTCAAATAGGTGAAGAAACCACTTGCAAAGTGCAACATGAAACTAAATACTAAATGCATCACTGGAAGACCAGTTCCAACCAAAGTTACATTTTTGTAGGTATCTATAGACCCCGTTAGTATTTGTACCTGTGGGGTTTTTATTAGGTTGCTGAAAGGCAGCAATTTATACCAATGGTGAGGTATTGTGAGAACAGAAAAATGCAGGTAAACTATGTGTTTGTTTGTTTATTTTTGACTGTTTTTAATTTGAGGCTGGAATACTTAACATAACTACTGGCCAAATAATTTCAAAGCTAATGCCTTGAAAGAAACCATCTGTACTAGTCTCATGGGAGATAGAGGTAGATGGAGTAAACTGTATGACATGTAAACATTCATCTGTTTGGACTTGAACAGAGCTACATGATACATTACTTTTATAAGCAGTGTTCCTCAACTACATGGAAAAAACCTAGAAGCTCTATGACATTTCTATTACTCTCTGAAATAAAAGTATGTTCTCAAAGGATTTTCCTGTCCATTTTCTAGAGTCCTAACATCCATTTCTATGAAAGTGGTTTTCTGAACAGTGGGAAGTCCTGACAGCATGTATTTCACAGAGACTGGTAGATGAGGTGTTATCCACCCATACCATCCATATTAAGGGAAAATATGAGTCTATATGGTAAGTGGATTTTTAATCCCTCTCTTTTTTTTTTTCTCCTTACTGCCATTACCCATTTCTTCAGTTATTTCTTTCATCTTTGCTTTGTTTCTGCACTTTGTTTTGTGTTGTTCCCCCTCCCCAACTTTTTTTTTTTTTTTTTGGCGGGTGGGGTGGGGAGGAGGAGGCTGCTTCCTGATGAAAAAGAGTTTATGTTACTAAGTGACTGATCTCATACAATACTTCTAATTTTCTGCTCGTAGGAGTTACTGAGGGACAGGATCCAGAATATTTGACATACTAAGTTCAACTTAGTTGAGCTGTATATCTGTATAACTGTTTTACTTGAAGCTAGTCACAAGCATAGCAACATAAGCTTATGAACAATATTTGTATCATTTTTTCACATGACCTAAGAGATGAGAGCAAGAGACATCAAATGTAGAATGTTATCTCATCTCCTGCTCAGATTCCTGCTCTATTTAGGAAAGAGAAAAAATAAATAGATAATTCATACCTCAGTGAAAATATGCCATTTACAGCCAGTGTACCTTAAATCACTGAAACAATATGCTTTTATAAAACATTTATAATATTAAAAGCATTCAAAATAACTTTCAGAATTTCACTGTAAAGAATATAAGAATGTGCCTTGCAGTGGCCAAAAGCAGCTGCTTGTAGAAGCATATAACAATAAGATAACCGTGTATGAGTTTTCTAATATATAATCCCCCATCCTTTGACTAGTTGAAGACAGATATGGCTTTGATTTAATTAAAAAAAAAAAGTTATGTATTTTTATTCTATGATGTTGCCTAGTTGCTTTTCAAACCCATGTAAAATATTGCTACCCAAAACTTCACCATATGCTGTGTGGAAACCACCTCCTTGTGTTTGTTTTGCATCTGCCTTCTGTTAGTGCCCTTCTTTGGTGCCCTTCCTAGCTCTTCCACTGGAACACACAGTGAACTGTCAATTCCCATTCACTGTCTCCATGCTATGAAGATTTTATTGACCTTTGTTATATACCTCACTTAGTTGTTTATTTTTCCAGAATGAAGAGTCCTCACTTAGGAATCTTCACTGAAGAGTCTGCACTTAATTATTTCTTATGCAGAACTAATTCTACACTTTTTAACCACGTATCTTGCCTTTCCCTTAACTTTTTGCAGTTCTCCGCTGTCCTTTCAGTCTGACCTACTTAAAATAAGCCAGTATTTCTGCATGGACTAAAGCTTATCTGTTTTGAAAAAGGTATCCAGGGATTATTTAAAGATAACATCTGCTAGATAAATGCATCACATTGTTTACCACCTGTTTCAAGCATCTTAATGTTTGTACCTTTGGTGAAACCTGGCCAATGTGAACATTAATTTGCAAGTGTTAGATCTTGGTAGATTTTCAATTGTTGATTTATAGAGGTTAGGATTTGCTTGTTGACTAATTCTATTCAATTAGGAACTCCCGTGAGACCCTCTTCAGGAACAGAGGTGTTTGCTCTGTGGCCCTGGTTGTTTGAGGGGCTTTGTTCCTTAGATTATTCTCTGTGATTCTTTAAGATTTTGTTGTTGTTGTTGTAGTTGTTTTTTGTTTGGTTGTTGTTGTTGTTGTTGTTTTTCCCTCTCAGATGTCTTCTCACAACATAGTTACTCATAGGCAATGGTAGAGCTCCTCTAGAAATATGCCCAAAAATGTTTTATTCAATTCTCTAATCTATAACTTGAAGAGAAAAGACGACAGATGGTGTTTTCTTTGCCTAACGTGGAGGAGTTGTTTGTGCTGGCATAGAGTAAATGGTATTTCATTACTTCTCAATGATTCTATGTAGTTTTGAATAAGAACAGAGAGAAAAAGACCCTTGGTGAGTTTCACTGCTTCATTAAAATCTACTTGCTCAGTCATATTGCAGCCATCTCTGTAAATTCCTGGGGGATTTTTGGTTTAGTGCACCCCCAACTACCACCACCACCACCACTACCCAAGACACTGAAGATAGATACACAGTAGCAACATGCTCAACCTCAAATGTCAGACTGGCTTGTTTTAACTCTGACTATTTGTACAGGTTTTACTCTGAAGGTGAAATAATTCTGTTGAGACAGAAGCTGTTGCTGTGATCATTAAGGGTTGTCTAATCCGTCATCAATGCTGAGACTAGTCTAAGCCAAAAGAAACTAGTCCATCCTTAATTGCTCTAGACTAGGCCTTCTTCACTGAAAATGTTCACGACTCTCTAAGCTTTTTTTGACATGCCTGCTTGTCTGTTCTAAGGGCTTGTGGTGGCATTACAGCTTGAACCTTTTACTCCTGAGAGAGCAAAAGATTGAAAGGCAGACTTGCTGTGAAGCACCTCCTGATCCTTCATTTTGTCAGCCCTAGTTTAGAGATGAAGGAATTGCAGCAGCTAATGCTGGATCTCCCAGGTATCTTGGACATTCACACAAATGTACGTCCCAGTGTCTCTGTGGAAGAGGAAGTAGAACCGCTGCTGATGGAACAGGACAAGAGCACTGTGAAGAGAAGGATGCAGGGGAACTGATTTGTGGTTGGGATTCTCTATCTAGAAATGATGAAAAAAGGTAACAGAAAACTTGTGGGAGGCTGAAAGCTGGAGAGTAAAGAGACTATGAGATTATTAAGAAGAGAGTGCTTTATTCAGGAATGAAACTTCTGTTTGTGTATGTAGTCTTTGAATTTTAATTCACTCTAGTTGGCGGAGAGTATGGACTTTCATTCTTAGTTTCCAATAAACTGCTATGTTCTCATAAGGCATTTTTGTTTTAACACTGGCACAGCATTACTGACTTGATAAATTCTATTTATTGATCACTTTAAAAACTCATTCTCCTCTGATCATTGACTACTCAGCTGTGTAACCTATTCCTGAGTCTGTAGTTATCACTTCATATATGGTTTGTCTCTAATTCATAGGTGGTGTTTTGAAGCAATTTTTTCTGTTTTGTTGTTGTTGTTGTCATTGTTGTTGTTGGTTGTTTGTTTTTGATTTTGTCTTCCAAATTCATTCTAATAGACTTTCCACTTTTTACCAAAAAAAAATTAAAAATAAAAAAATTTACACTTTTGTCAGATTTTTAAGTGTCCTGACATACCACTCTTCACCTCAAGGGGAGGACACGGAGATAAATGATTTAGTTCCTGCTAGCACTGAGATTTAAAAATAAAGGTTGTTGCACCTGCACAAATCACAGTGCATATATATGCAGAGTACACATGGATAAACTTTAAATATGATAAAGAACTGCTTTTTACTTCCATGGATGCATTTTTAATGTGATCACGAGGAATAAGATCTTCAGTTTACACATGACATTGAAGTCTTCAGTCTTTGATATGACCAGAAGATTCACTCGTTGAGAGGTGCCCTTGCTTCAAGCTGCTGCAACACCAGCCTGTAGATGGCAGCAGAAAGTTCCCGGAATTAGTTCCCAGGTCGGTCTGATCTAGACTGGTGTTTAATGAATGGAGATTGTAAAAGCATCACCAGGGTCTATGATACAGTGAAATGTATTCAGAGTCAGCATGCACCATCTTTGCTTCTGCCTGAATGTAATTAAGTGGCCACTGACTCACAGTTGTTAAAAACTACTGAGCTCATGTACAGAACTTTTCTTCAGTTTCTTCCAACCGTAGTGAATGAATTCTCCCAGGCTGCCGTCTGGGAACTACAAGGAAGAAATGGTGGTATTTCTTCTGTCAAAGATTAACTCTAAATGTCTAGTGTTTCAAAAATATAATTACAGTACACAGTACAAAAGAAGGAGGAGGTAAAATAAGTACTTTAAGTATTATTGTAATCTACTGACATTATTAAAAGGTAGTGTTATTCCAGTGCACCCATTACCTCTTGTTAAACAAGTTTTTATAAAAAACAGGTCAGTAGTTCAGTGCTTTTAGAATCCTGAACTTCCCCTTGCTCTTTAGTTGCTCTCATTTCATTAGAAATATTTCATATCACATAAGTTTTTAGAAATTCTCTGGTCTAGGAGGTGCTGTGAGAAACCTTAGACAACTTTGGAATATTCTGAAAAAGTTAGTTATAGCATTCATAGCTCACATTCTCAGCCTTTGAACTGTCTCTTGTCTTCAAATGTGAATTCTTTTGGGAAGAAATTAATCTCTTTGTATCAGTAGGCTTGTCTGTAAACATCTAGCACACCAGCTCCACATCTACAGAAATTCTGGTGGGTGCCTCAGAGTCTGATTTACTGCAATAGCTTTAATAGAGTGGATCGCAAATTAAACAGATGGTATGGGAGATGCATATTCCGATCTATTCAGAGACGGTAAACATTTGCTCTTCAGACAGTTTTCTTCCTCTCTCTCTCTTCTTCTCCCCACTCCCCCTATTTTTTGTCCACAATCTTTTCCAGATAATAAACAATTTACTTGTCTATGCAGTTATCATTTGCTTTGCGTGCTAAGAATGGGAAATCTTTTATGTAATCTGCTTTCTGCGAAATGTGTTAAGGGCCATTAGAAATCTTACTCTTATATTTCTACATTGAATTTATTTGTGTTTAAATCATTTTGAATGCTTTTTTCCATTTTATTGTATGACAAACAGCATTAGTTGTTAAGTTGCTATATACTTAATAGTGTTTCTCCCTAACCTAAGCATTTGCTGTTTCATAAATTGAACTCCTTGAATGTGAAGAGGCCCTCACTGTAGGTCTAGAAAGCACTTAGTTCATCCCAGTGCTGCCTAATGGATTTCAAAAGCACTTACAATCGTTGGGTACCTTTGTCATCTCTTCAGTTTATAACGCTGATGATCTGAGTCCATTTATATACTGAGTTTGCAGAACTGGTTGAGCTGGAAATAACACGTGACTGCTTAGGTTTCCCCGTATGAGATAGTATCGGTGAAGGCTGGTCTGTTGAATTGAATGAGCTCTAAACACACCATTAAAACACTCTTGTACTAAGACAGAGTTACGATCTAGTTTCCATTTTTAGGCATGGCAACTAGAGGCATTTTTTTATCCTTCCTTTGTAGAAAGGATAGCATGCTTTGGTATTTTGTAAGGGATCTTTGTGTGTTTGTGTGCATGTGTGCATGTGTGTGGCTTCTTATCCTCAAAAGGGTGTGCTATTTTTGTCTCTTACAGACACTTCAAATCTGGTTCCCTTTTTCCAAATGTTTAAGTTCTACTCCCATCCTCATGTTTAAAGGAAAAGCAAATAAAATTTTTATTAGTTTATCTTTCTTTATAGAGTAATTTGATCTGCACATATGTAGGCTTGAACTCTGCGACAGTTGGTTGTGTAGGCCTTAGTAAAGATCTTTGAACTTCCTTCGGTTTCCTTAGCTGCTCCAAAGTAGAATAGCCAATACCACAGAAGTATCCTCATCTGAAATAAATAAACAAACAAACAAATAAACAAACAAACAAATAAATAAATAAATAAAAATACCAGTATGCTAATCACTAGTTCCTGTGTAGTTTTCATTGCTGATGGAAAGATCTGCATGGAAGATTAGGGAGAAAGATGTCAATGGGGCACTTCTGTACTCTTTGAAGTCTTATTCTTCAACAGATGAATTACCTTCTGCTTTCAAATAGTGTTTTTATTACAACATTTTGCCTAGTTGTTTTTCTGATTTAGTTATGCTGGGCTATGCTCTTCCACCATAATGGAAAGATTGGTCATCAGCAGGAGGATATAGCAAGTTACTGGAAAGCAGCAGATGGAGCTAATGTGGTGTGGCAACTGTATCCAAATCTAACATTCAAAGGCTTTTATGCCTACAGCAATCTGCATGGCAGTCAGGTGTAACTGTAGCATTTGTAGGTGTACCCAAGGTGGCAGCAATCTAGGTCTGTTGATACCAGTAAGAAGAATTAGCAGTCACAGGCTTACATGCATGGGGTTTGCATAAAACACGAGTAGCTATCCCATGCTTGGCTCTGACACTGCTGCTGATACCTGCTTCTGGTAGATTGAAGTTAGCAAAGTTTTTCCTACTCTCCTGATTAGACTGCAATCATGTGCAATGCACTGTGTTTGTGCAAACATATGCATGACCCCTGGGGTCACTTCCAAGAGCTCCACTGGCTGGTTGGCTTTCAGAGCTAACATTGGTAATGTTATGATAATGACAGAATCAAAAATGCTGGCTGGATTTCCAAGCATTTTGATTCGTACTCTTTTGGTGCTGTATCTTTAGATGTTTATTCATCTGTTCTTACTTCTCCCAGAATTTCTTGCAGATAATTATGCAAGCTGTAGAGGTTGCCAGGTAGATCTCTGAAATTTTAAAAGGATCATTAAATCATTCACTTATTAACTGGTGTGAGGGGGAAAATACTGAAAGTAAAGAGAGAGTTTGGGGTTGGACCAATGGATAAAGGGGACATCAGAAGGCTGAAAGCAATCATGGGTTACAGAAAAATCCTATGAAATGCCAGCAGCTGCGGCTATATGCTCTGCAGTAAGAAAGCCAAGGACTGGTCTGGGGTAAAGGAGATAGGGTTTAAAATTCACATTAAGAATAAAACAAAGTCACTGTTGCAAAAACAGCAACAGGAGTAGAGACCTGGGGGAGGAAGACAGGTGTGCAGACAGCAAGGTTTCTTCTTCTGCTGGAGTACCAAGCTCCAAGGAAATTGTTCTCTGGGCAACCTGGGGACAAGCAACACCAGGCGGACTGGAGCCCTGCGCTACAGACAGTGACAGTGAGTATCTAATCCATCTAATGTAGGACCTTCCTTATATACTGTTTTTGTTTGTTTGTTTGTTTGTTTCAGAGAACTAGGACTCCAACACAAAGTGATGTCACCACTTCATTGTGTCCCTTCCACTGAGGGTACAGAAAGCCAGAAAGAAGTGCTTCTGTCTGCTCAGGATCCAAGCTAACTTGGGTGGTGATGGCAATGCCTCCTTTTGCCTTGTGCTCTGCATGACTGAGATTAACACCCTGTCACCAGAAGACTGACCAAACTTCAAGGCCATGCATATCTTTGGTGAGAGCATTTTCTGCTGTTCAAGTTCAGTTTCTCTGAAGCCAAAAATGCAAAACCTAGGGGAAAAACAACAACAGCAAAGAAAAGACTACAAGAAAGTTTGATGTCTTTCAGATTAGGATGTTTCATTGACAGTGGAGATGGGAGGGAGCAGGTCTCATTTTTTTCTCTATGCTCCAAAGACTGCTTTCTTTTGCTAGGCAACAGGAGGCCATTCTCACTTTGCACAGAGCTGAGTCTGGAAGCCCAGTTCTGCCTGTACCAGGCAAGGAGGGCTGGAGTCTGCTCTCAAAAAGAAAACAGCAAAACTTGTTGATTAGAGCATGCTATGCAATAACAAACAATTGTTCATCAGCCTTCTTTAGAGAGTGACCTGTAGACATTAAAGCTGTCCTCTGTTTTGGCTTCCTGTGGATCTTAGGCAGGGTTCTCACAGAATCACAGGATGGTTGAGGTCAGAACGTCAGAAGGGACCTCTGGAGGTCACCTGGTCCAACCCCCTGCTCAAACAGGGCCACCCACAGCAGGTTGTCCAAGACCGCGACCAGACAGTTTATGAATACCTTCAAGGAGGTAGACTCTACAACCTCTCTGGGCAACCTGTGCCAGTGCTCTGTCACCCACAAAGTAAATAAATCTTTCCTGATGAGAAGGAGCATCCTTCCTGAGAGAGAAGTCCTTTCCTGAGAGAGAAGGAGCATCCTGTGTTCTAGTTTGTGCCCATTGCCTCTTTTCCTGGCACTGGACACTACTTAAAAGAGTCTGGCTCTGTCCTTTTCACATTTTCTCTTCAGGTATTTCTATACATTGATGAGATCCCCCCTGAACCTCCTCTTCTCCAGGTTGAACTATCCTGGCTCTCTCAGCCTTTCCTCATGGGAGAGGTGCTTCAGGCCCTTCATCATCTTTGTGGCCCTCCCTTGGACTCTTTCCAATATGTCCAGGTCTCTCTTGCACTGGAGGTCCCAGAACTGGATTCAGTACCCCAGGTGTGGCCTCACCAGTGCTGTGTAGAGGGGAAGAATCACAACCCTCAACCTGCTGGCAATGCTTTGCCTAATGCAGCCCAGGATACCATTAACCTTTGTTGCAGCAAGAGCACATTCCTGACTGATGTTCATCTTGGTGTCAACCAGGATCCCCAGTTTTTTTTTCTGCAAATATGCTTTCCAGCTGATCATTCCACAGCACGTCTTGGAATCTGGGGTTACTCTTTTCCAGGTGCAGCACTTTCCTCTAATGACAGCTCCTCATTTAAAATGTGGTTGCAAGGAAACTATAGGTGTCTTGTGGTCAGTCCTCCAAGCCAGGAGATACCACACCTTTTCATTTTGTTCAGGCTAGACTAGTAGCCTGGCACACTGGTAGCTTAGTAGGTATGTCAGCCATTTGTTTTGAGCCATTTTATTGTGCCATGTAAAAAAGAACAATAGCATATGAAGAAACTTGCCTTTGAGTACCAGTTCGGGATGTTATAACTGAAGTATCTTTAGCCTTTTCAACCTAGTTTTTCCTGAGGTCTTGTTTTTAATGCAGTAAGATGAATGTAGTGGGAATTTGAGTCAAAACAAAATGCAGACGTTAGGCTACCTACCATCAGTAGAGGTTCATACATCTTACCCTCAGGAATCACATCCAGAAATGGCAATGAAGAAGACAAAAACCTCACTACCAACTGCACACTCTCTCTTCCACCATTGAATGTGAACAACACTTTGTCCCGGCTCACTGTAACTTGTCTTCATTTCTTCCTGTATTAGATACTTTTCTTAATTTCTCTCAGTAGGAACAGTGGAATAGTTTTGCCAACCAAAATTAAGTACTTCTGCTAATCCTAGGAAGAATGGAAGTACACCACAAAAATCAAGGTCAAAGGTAATACCATCACCATAAGAATATCGTAGCCATCTTTACTGCTCCTTTATGTCTGCAGGTGGTGTAAGTGGTTAAATGATAATGTGTTTAAATGGTTTTACAAATTTTAGCAGCTGTAGGAGCCACCACCTAGGGACAGATCTTAGCTTTCATTTTTCCTTTGAGTGGCCTTTGACTTGCCAAAGCCTGAAGGTAGTTCTAAATCAAGATCTATTTAGTAGGGAAATCAAGGTGCTAAAAAAGAAGGCAATGCGTGATAACAATGCAAATGTTAGACAAAATGTCACCAGGTTATAAGCCTTGAACATAAGGATAATGGACAAGTCAGTATTCTTTCTAACCTTTTCACTATGGAGAATAATTATCCAGTGATAATTTTTGAATCACAGAAACAGTTCAAGTAGAACAAAGATCCTCTAGGAACCCGTTCTGGTGTGTGACCACTCACATACGGTGAAGAAACGACTTTCTTTTATTTATTCAAATAGTCTGCCTGTCCTTCATAGTAGTGTAACATGTGGTGTATTCTTCCTTTTTTGTCACAAAGACAGAAATTAAATAGTGATTTGTGCAGCTCTGTAGCATTTTTCCCTTGTCTCTACCCTCAACTTTAATGATCTCTCTAATTAGCAGAAAACTTGGGTAGGCATGAAGAAGCACAAGCCTTGTAATGCCAAGTGATGATGGCTTTGACTTCAATCAGATTAGGATCTTCACAAACACATGTAGGACCTTCACGAATCCAATTATACTGTTTAACATACTAATAGGAAGAGTGTTCCCAGCATAAGCCTCACAGTCATTAATCATGACATGAGCCACGAATCCATTCCATATTAATTCTAATTCTGGTTAGGGTAATAGCAAATAACAGCTCATTTATGGAAAATGTGTTAGATTTTTTAAATTAATTTTTATCTGACTGAACTTTGTCTATTAGTGTGGAGTGGAAGGTACTCAGACTGCTTGTGATTTGGTTCAAAATGTAATTCCTTCTGATTTTAGATTGATTATTTCTGTATCTTCGGTGGAAGCTCCTTTGTTCCTTGTCTTGTGAAAGTCTGGTGGCTGACACTTGGCTGACCTCCTGACACTGATTGTTACAGGGATGTTTCTATCTGCTCAGTCTCTGCTAGGCTCGGATGTGTCCAGTGGCCAGAGCAAAGAGCCCTTAGCTGCTGCCAAGTAATTCTGCCCCAGAAAGGTCATAGCTCTGATCCTGAGCTAAGGAGGCCTGCTCAAAATGATAGTGAGATTAAGCATAGCAGCATATTGACATACGCCCACAAATTCAACCTTGTATTTTATTTGCAGTTCAGAGGTGTCCTGCACAGATGTAACATCTTTTGAGCTTCACCATTAAAGTGCCTTACCCAGCATACAATGAAGAATAATACTCTTTCACATACAGAAGTAGTTCAAAAACTATTCTTTGCAATTCCACTTCTGAGTCCTTGCTGCTGCTGTCTGTTTGTCTCTTTTGTCTCTTTTGTTCAGCATAGCTAATATTTTTCCTCTGCTCAGAAGATGACAGATGTGCAGCTTTCTGTTCCTGAGCATCAATCCAGGGAGGACACCCTATTCAAAAATGCATGCTACAGGCCCCAAAGCTGCCATCCAGGTGGGGCCAGTGGTATCCATACTACACACAAAGAGTGTCCTCAGGCCCCATAGCTATCCCTCCAGGCTGTCTTAGCACTTGCCCTGCTCCTGACTTTGCTGACTCCATCAGGCAGCCTTTAGAAGTGAGCCCTCGCAGGTCCTTGCCACCGACCTGTGCAGTCTCTGGAGGTGCAAGAAAGGTTCACAGGCAGCATAGCCTTCCCACACCTTCCTTGGCAACTGGACTTTGTGGGCCTGGTAAGGAGGGACACCTGCCCCTACAGGCCCTGCCTTCATGGAGAAGGAGGCTGAGGAAAGTGTGCATAGTACCTTGTGAGCCTCACAAAATAAGAGGGGATGGATATCAGCCATAGGACAGGTACTGTGCTTCTCTTGCTGCTTGACCAAAGCTGTTTCTGAGGCACTCAGCAGCAAGCACACAGTGTATCCAGCCCTCTGTCCTGCCCTGTGTTCTGCAGCCAGTGGCACGCTGAGACCTGACTTGGTAGGAGTCTCTGGGGTGGTGAGGGGAGAGGTATTATTCAGTACAGCTGTTGTGAGCTTGTTATTCTGAACTGCCCATTGCAAAGCTTCCATTTTGGTGATGAGAAATTGAAATAAGAAGGTATTCAGCCTTGCTCCCTTCCTGTCCTTTCTCTTTCACTGTGCTGCTAGGAGCCACAGGTGCTTGCTTAGGTTGCAAAGAAGCTGTTTGACTGTAATAATTTGGTGCTGTACTGAATAACATGCTCTCTTGAACACATGCAGCATCACAGCTGTGACTGTGCTGCACAGACCACACTACACTCAGAGCCGGCTTGTTTTCTCATGTTAGGCTGTGTTCTTGCTGTTCTTCAGGCTGCTTTTGCCCCATTTCTGTCAAATGCAGAATGTGTAAATAGTCCTGGGAGAACAGAGGAGTAGTTAGTAGTTAGTAGTAGGAGTCGTTAGTAGTTAGGAGTTAGGAGTAGTTAGTAGTTAGTAGTAGGAGACTCTCTTATTAGAGGTAGAGAGGCATCCATTTGCCAACCTGATCTTGAGAGAATTCAGCTGCTTACCAGCTGTTTGTATCAGGGATGTCACTGAGAGACTGCCAAACCTCATACAGTCTAGTGACTATTCTCCACTGCTGCTGTTTCACATGAGTACCAGTGATGTTGTCAGGAGCTGTCAGAGGAACATCAAGAGGGATCACAGAGCCCTGGAGCAGCAGTAAAGGACTCGGGAGCACAGAAAGTTTTTTCATCAGTCCTGCTGGTCTAAGGGAAGAGGATGGAAAGGACGAGTCAAATCTGGCAAATCAACAAATGGTTACAGGGCTGGTGCCTCAAACAGGGGTTCAGCTACTGTCACAGACCATCTGTGACAGGACTTGCTTTGAGAAACCTGGTCTGCTGGGGGCTGATGAGGTCCACCTCTCAGAGAAGGGGAAGAGCATCTTCAGCCATAGGCTTGCCGAGCTTTAAACTAGAGTTACCAGGGGAGGAGAACCTCACTCCATCCCACTCCTCCCAGTTTGATGCCAGTGTCAGCGATAGATGCCCAGAGCCTGGAGAAGGGTCATGGGTCAGCAGAAGAGCACCTGAAGAGCAACACAAAGGAATTCCAGCCACTCCAGCCAGTCAGTCAGGGGCTGACTGAAATGTCTCTGTGCTAACACAGCACGGGGAACAAGAGCAGTTAGAGATGTACACATGCCTGCAGGGCTATGGCTTAATTGACATTAGGGAGATGTGGTAGGATGGCTCCCCTGACTGGAGTGTTGGCATGGAAGGATACAGGCTCTTTGGGAAGGACAGGCAGGAAAGGCGAGGATGGAGTATCTCTCTCAATGTAAATAATGATATGATATCCTTGATATCCTTGTCTCTAAATTGGAGAGATGTGGATCTGAGGGATGGACTACTTGGTGAGTAAGGAATTGGCTGGATGGTTGCACTCAAAGAGCTGTAGCCAACAGCTCAATGTCCAAGTAGAGATCAGTAATGGGTGCTGTTCCTCAGGTGTCGGTACTGGGACTGGCACTGTTTGCCATTTTTTTGGTGACATGGACAGTGGGACTGAGCGCACCCTCAGCAAGTTTGCCAATGACACCAAGCTGAGTGGTGCAGTCAACATGCTGGAGGGAAGGGATGTCATCCAGAGGGACCTGGACAGGCTGAGAGGTGGGCCTGTGAGAACCTCATGAAATTCAGCAAGGCCAAGTGCATTGTGCTGCACCTGTGCCAGGGCAATCTCAAGCACAAACACAGGATAGGTGGAGAATGGATTGAAAGCAGCCCTGAGGAGAAAGACCTGAGAATGTTGTTTGAAGAGAAGCTCAACATGAGCCAGTAATGTGTGCTTGCAGCCTAGAGAGCCAACTGTATCCTGGGCTGCACCAAAAGCAGCGTGGCCGGCAGGGCTAGGGAGGGGATTGTCCCCCTCTGCTCTGCTCTTGTGAGACCCCACCTGCAGCACTGTGTTCAGCTCTGGGGCCCCCAGCACAAGAAGGACATGGGCTTATTAGAACAAGTCCAGGGCAGGACCACAGAGATGATCAAAAGGCTGAAGCACATCTCCTCTATGAAAACAGGCTGGGGGAGTTGGGTTTGTTCAGCCTGGATAATGGAGGAACAAGATAATGGAGAATAGTCCTGCCCAACGTGTCTCAGGGTTCTTGTGCATGAGGGCTCTTGTCTAGGAATTGGGACCTCCAAATTTACAGCTCAAATCTCACAACTCTGGGCAACATCATACCCCTCAGCTGACCCTTCACTCAAGTGCTTTCCTTGTTTATCTGCTAGTTAAAGGATGCAAAACCAAAGTTCAATGAGTTTAGGTAGGCAAGGTGATTCAAGCAAGTAGATTTTCAGAAGTGACAGAAGGTGTCTGAGGTTTGTGTACCTCAAGCAGCAGTTTAAATTTGAGTGTTTCTGGCTAGGCAGTTCTTGTCCCTGACAGAAAAGTGATCTTTCTGGATTTCCCTTCATGATCCAGCCATGGATGGGAATGGAGCATGACCAAGTGCCTTAAATTGTCCTCTTTGGGCAAAGCTTTACAATGCCTGTATTGCAGGTGTCTGGCAGAACACTGATGAAGAAATGTTTATGAGTACTTAGAGGCCTCGTTGTTCACACAGAAAGTAGTATACAAAAGTACAAATAGTAAATAAATAAATAAATAAATTATAGAAGGTGCAATAAGATTGTAATTATTTTGCTTAGACTTATGGAATACCTCATGGTTAAGATCAGGAATATTAGCGTTAGTAGCAGATAAGAAATAAATCAGCCTACATTTGACCCAGACTTATCAGCAGTAGTTACTGGATAATCAATTCAAACATTACCTTGTTAGTAAACAGAAATATTCTCGTCACCCTCTAGTGCATTCTAAGCCAGATATTACTCAGATAACATTTATCATTTTGCAATACTATATTGACATGTGAAACAGACTTTGGGGGTTGTTGATTTTTTGTTTGTTTTGCTTTGTTTTGTTTTGCTTAGCATAACTACAAATCAGTGCTGCATTCTGCTTTGTTCAATAACCTAAGAATAATGATAATTAATTCATTTTCAGTGTATCTTTTCAGCATGTCATTCTTTGTCGTTGTAAAGAACTGACACCAAAAACATTTTATTTGTTTATTTTAGTTGACTTATTTACTTATTTGTTTGTTTGTTTGTTTTAGCAGATTAGTATCTGTCCTAAAAAGGTCTTGGGGCAGATTTTGAGACTTTTGAATAATCTCTCTCAGAAGCCATATTCTCATGCCAAGGGTGTTTCCTTCAGCTTTCTTCACAGTTTATATCACATGTAAAGACATAGTCCTCAGCTATGGAATCAACCCGATATTTATTTAAAATTCTCAAATTGCAACAGTTTCTTTCCATGATAATATTGCTTGCTTGCCTTTATGAATTGCATACAATTATTACAATGCCAACATATACTGTCTTTTAAAAGAAATATTAAAAAAAAAAAAAGGCAAACCAACAAACAGAATAGGTGACTAACCCAATACATAGATTTCACCACCTTCTCACCTACTGCACTATTTAAAAATCTGATATTCTGCAATCATATAAAAATATGTTTTAAAGATACTAGACAATGCTATCTGACTGGTTAAAGTTTCAAGTTAACTAGCTTAACTTATGAGCAGTGGATGTTTTAATTGCTCTAGCTTAACATCTCTGATTTTTGTCTGGCTTACACCAGAACATGCAGGACAGCATGAAAAGTTTATGCAGCAGCCCTTTGACCCAGTGAAGTGGAGTCAGCAGGATGGGGGACACTCAAGTATGTTCTTATTTTGTGGCTTGTTTACCAGGCTGCTCACAGTGACTGGAAAATTCATTGTACATTAACTTTAGATTCTGCTTTTCCTCCTGAAGCGTGACTGTGGGCTGCGTGGCAGAGTGAAATGTTACTTTCTATATTCTCTCTGGTGTACTTGTTAAATACAGTGACTACTTCTAATGATGGTGGGTTTGATGCTTGTTTACTTAACTGCTGGTTTATCCCTTTTTTTCTTGTTGTCGTTGTTAATGTTGTCCTGTTGGAGCAGAAGCAGATAAAACAAGTTACAGCAATAAACATTCTTCAGAAAATCACTTTATCTTTAAAATTGTTTTTCTATGGTTACTTTGTAGTTTTAGTGTCTTTTCCTCGTTTACTACTTTATCATTACAGCTTACGTGCTAGCAGCTATATAATACTCAGCTCTGCATCTGTGAATAGAAATGACATAGTTAAAAGCCAGCCAGCAGCATATTCCATCTACACTTTCATGCCTGCTTTAGCTGCCTTATTTCCCAGCAGAAGTCTGCTTGCGTTTGTTTTTCAGCAACTCAGTATGTCCAAATGTGGCAGGTTTGCTGTGACACAGCTTGTTCGAAGGGCACATTGGGCAGTGTCCACTTGGTACATGTGCAGTAGCTTCTGATGTGCTGTTTTGATCTGTTTGTGCATGCAAGATATTTGTCCAAGTTGTCTGGGCATCTGCAACTTATGCTCCACCCAGAGAGTCTGATCTCCCAGCCACACAGTCAAAATCCACTGTTGCTTCTAGACATAATTTCCAAAGAAGAAGAAGCATACATGTAAAGAAATTAAAAATGCGGTGTACCTAAATGCATTTTTCTGTTTACTAGTTACTTAGGTGGGTAGCAAAGCTTCAAATATCAGCATTTCTTCTCTTATTTTTGAAGTATGTTCTCTTTGACCTATGGTCTGTTTACAGGAAAAACTACCTTGAGCAACTTTTTTTCCGTATATAGGAACTTCTTCCTGCAAACGCAGCACATCTGTCCTATTCTGCATGTGAACAGCCTGCAGTGGAATTGGTTATTTTAAATGGAGAATGTGAGTAAGTGCGTTGCTGGACTGCAGCCAGGAAGTGTGGAGCATTTCAGAACTCAGCCCTTCCTCTCTTTGCTTTGATATTTTTCAAAATCAAAGAATGGCAGTAGGCATCAAGTTAATTCTATTGAATTACTCTATAAGAAGTGACTAGTAACTGCCTGGCATATTCAAGAAAGTTTTTCAAGGGCTGATTAAGAGCTGCTCAAGGAAACTGGCCTAATTTTCATATAACCATTTCGAACAAATACATTTCATGTGCATTCAACTCACATTCAGTCATCCTAAGACATATTGTGATCAGTTTAGTTTCAGAGGTGAAGAATCTCCTTCCTAACAGCATGACTCACTGTCCTATTTTTAGGCAAAGTATATATGATTACATAACTGTCTGTGGTATTTTGGCATTGGAAAAATATTATCAACCAGGAAACCCTGAAGCACTGGGGCTCTCTGCTTGTAGAGTGCTTGGAATGCAGCCTCCCTTAAATCAGATTGCATGACACTCAAAGTAAGAAGACCTGAAAACCAATAAACTTGGAATTAGTCATGCATACTTGTTCTGGAGAATCTAGAGAGCAAGTGAGTTTGATAGCCCTCAAAATACGTAGTTTTGAAAACATCTAGTTTTCTTTTCTCATCATAAATAAAGGAGGTTTGAAAGAGAAATGTAGGGCAAAATCTTTCTCTTCCTCACTGTGTCTGAGTAAACTTGTTAAATGTAAGACAAAAGCTGGAGCAATGCTTCCAGCACCATTATTCAAAATGTATGTCTTTTGTTTAGTTTTTATTTCAGCTTAGATTAATGAGTGCGGGTAGAGGAATTTTGACTGTTTGGAATAGATTTGAAAGTCAGACCAAAACAACTGTGCCCAAGTAAGATGTTCATATGGTTTAGCATAGCACTCAAAATAAATATGGTGAGCTAGAAAGACTGTTGTGTATTTATGCAGATGCATTGTTCTCATGATGTAAGAAAAGTGGCCAATGCTTATCTCTAATTTACTGAATGGAAACTTGCAGGTAAATATTATACTCCTGAGGCTGGTGAGTGAGATTGGACTTTTGGCATCTCTATCTCACACACTTGCCAAGCTGGACAACTTCCTACATAACTGTTGCCTTTTTGGAAAATACTTAAACTATTTCTTGGAAAGTGGTTGAAGGTCAGGCAGAGTTTGTTCTGTGTTTTACAGTATTTATTATTGCATAAGAAGGTTGTGTCCTACTTCTCATTGAGGTCTGGCTAAAGACTATTGATGTGAAAGACACGTGCTTCCTAACACAAAAGAAACCCTACTGGAGATGGTGAGAGGCAGTACTACGTACAGGACCTTGCACGTGTTACACATCCATATTCATATTTGGAAAATATGTACTCTAGAATGGTCTTTAAAATCTCTCAAATATATTCAAACTGCAGATATTTTGATCCTCACAAGGGCGTTAGATAGTGTTTCTGGTAACATGGCTTTGAGGTCATCCTGTTCTTGGTCCTTAAGAGTACAGCCAAAAGATGGCAGAAGAAAGCAGCAAAAAATATGTGAAGATGTTAGTAGAGGCCAAGGATGGAAGCACAAACCACAAATGGCCATTCACTGGTCACTGAACGAGTGCTGCCTCTAGAGCTGGTGAGATTGGATGTAGGGCTTAACAAGGAGAACAAGGAATGTGTATCCTACATGTAAAAATCCCAAGTATGGTAAAAAAAAGCGGGTGGTAACAGGGAGCTGTGAAAGATGGTCACAACCCCTAGAAGAATGGGAACAAAGGAAAAACAAAAAAAGAGGAATTGTTCCAGTATTGTCTTCCTCAGCTAAGGACACCACCACTAGGCAGCCACAGCAGGTCACCCTCAGCTCTGGCAGGTAAACAGCACTGCTTTTTTGCTTACTGCTCAGCACATTTTCCTGTGTGTGAAGTATCTATAGTACATCATGGGGCTAAGCAAATCTGGACTCTCCAGAGCACTAGGAGTGTGTGTGTCTGTGTGCGCATGTGCATGGGTGAGTGTGTGTGTGTGTGTCTGCATTTTCTGCTCCGACCTACCCACACAATGCAGTGATTGATACCACAGCACTGACTCAGAATAAACTTGGGTGCAACAGCTCCCTTGAATGAATACGAGAATTTCAAACCTCCTCTCCACTCCCTCCCCCAGTTTCTTTGGTCTACTCTTACATCTCAGCCCATCAAAACATAAGTACACATATACGTTTATGCACACAAACAATCCCAGCAAAGTTGAGGGAACAGAGCACTGCTTATTTCCTCACCAGCACATCTCCCTCTCTTTGCATTTTTCTTCTTGCCTTTTCTGACTTGTGTGCTTTGGATTTGTTGCATGCTTGTTGCTGCCTGGCGCACGTATTTGCACGTTGCATAGAAGAGTGCTGTTCCAGCCCAGTAAATTACAATTAACTGAATGGCAAAAGAAGGATCTGATTCAGAGAGTAATGGGCCTGCTGCAGAGAAAAAGAAACAGTTAATACAAGGAAGAAAAGTACTAGGGTGTGTGTGGTATTTCCGTTTTGTTTTCTCTTTTAAGGTTATGGTTTGCCTAACACTCTGTTTTTGTTTGGCATAGAGTTATAAAAATTGTGTGTGGAGGAGAAACAGTCTATACAATCATGCGTGGATACTTTGGTGTTCTCGGTCTTTGGCAAAATGTCTCAAAATTAATTGAATTTTTTTCTAAAGAAATGCTGTGACTTGGATTGAATACAGAAATATAATAATTGGAAAAGAACTGACTTGTACTTTTGAGTGTTCTGGAAAAAAAAAATGTTATTTGTTTTACTGCTTCTGAGAGGTACTCTGTGCTCAGACCCTCATTGCTTTCCTACATCATAGCAGTGCAACAGTGCTACGGCACATCAGTTCTGAGGTTGTCCCAGTCATTTCACATGACATTTACTCACCACGGATGTCCAAAGTATCCTTTATCTTTCACTGAGCTCTGTCTGGATAGGCAGACAATAAACTGCTAAAATTTCATGGACAAAAGCCCAAGTTGCTACATTAACTCCAAATGATCTCATTAGCAGAGCATAAATCCAAACCTATCAGAAAAGTATCGCTGTGTATATGCCACTCACCTGGAGGCAATCTTCCCTCTCCCCTACAACTGGGTTTGCTAACGGTGATGCAGAGGAGATGTGAATGAGCACAAATATGCAGGCAATATGTAGCACAGACACTGAGTTAAAAACAAAACAAAACAAAAGACTTTGGGGCAGACCAGCTTCTGGGAAAATGACTGTTTTGTGAAGCATGCAGGCCAGGCCCTGCAGATGACAAAATCTGATAAGCTGTCACACGTGTCATAAGTAATGACCCTTGTTCAGCAGCTCCCCAGTGGCAAGGTTTGAGACAGATCATTGCAGGACTGGACAAGCTTCCCTCTTTCCTAATGTTCCCCAGCCCTCAGCAGACTCCGAATGAAAAGAGGGTCAAATTTAGCAGTGGCTTTAGATTAAAACAAGTGAACAAACAACCCAACAAATGTAGAAGACCAGAAAAACCCACACCAATGCTGCAAAACATAAATGCTGGGGCTCTTCATTTATATTCTTCTCAGTTTTCATGTCTTCTTCAAGAGAAATTTCATTCCATGTTTTTAAACAGTATTGGCATTTTAGTTAGAAATCATATATTTCCTTACAGATTCACAAATGTTAACAGAGAAGTGCCAAGTGGCTAAAAATAGAGAGAGGACACTCTTTGAGTGAAACACGAATGATTTTCTGCTTGAACTCTAAAGAGAAAAAATGCTTCTGAAGTGAGCTGAAGTCACCACCTTTTAGATTTTCACTTCACTCAGAATGTCCCAATTTTGCTTTCAGCATCTTTACAGCAGACCAATGCTGAAAAGATGCTGTGTCAAAACCTGAGGGGCTCCTGGTGGTCTCTGTGTAAGGGTGACCTTCATGATCCTGGATTTTCTTTGCATGAGGTAAACACAAAACACAGCAGTGCTCCCATGAAACCAGATCAGCAGTATTACCATCATCAAACGCTGTGCTTAGTCCCTGCTTTCACAGTGCTGACTCAGTGATGCTCATATTCATTAGTTAGTTTTAGCAGTATAGGTGTTCTATATGAACAATATACTTAAAGAAAAATGCTGGAGCAAAAATTACTTCCTTCATCTCTTGTTTTCACAGATTTCTTGTTTTCACAGCTGTCACGGATGTAGCCCCAAAATTAATAGGGTTTCATATAGGATTTCTAGAGGGAAAAAAAAAAAAAAAGACTTATACTCCCACAAATGTAACTCAGGAGCAGGTACCAACCTGCAGACAGCAAGACTCGTTATAATTTAACTGTGCCTTTCACATCTACCAGCACAATTGCATATTTAATCTGAAATACCTAGAAACACCGGGCTCATTATATTCCTATAAAGAGCAGTATGCCAAAAGTAAAGAAAAGGCTGCTAGAAATTCAGGACAGGTCTGCTTCCTCCATACCTTGTGCATTTTCTCCCTTAAATCTCTGTGCTGCAAACTCTCTTAATCCTTATGCTGTTCTCTGTTCCAGCACTGGCATTGTGTAAAGGGAGGGCACATAATCGCTTGACTGTAGAAATGGAAATACAACTTGTTTTGTCCCTTCCTGTAACTTATGGATAGTTGCTGGGAAAATGTGGAGCTCAGGGATTCTAAGCAGCCTGCAATGTTTGTCATCACATTATCGTATAAGGTGCTCAAAGCTGCGTACGAAGGAAATTAGTCAGGTGTTAATTCACGTCTTGTCGGTTTGTATTTAACTCAGAGAACAGCACTGAAAACAATATAGTGATTACTATATATTTCAAAGGTGATACTGGATGGAAAGTTTCTGCCACAACCTCATTTTTTATCCCAGCTGTTTGGATGGAATACCTTACTTAAAACCATAGGAACATTCCTAGAGGTGAACCATATGAGAACCTGGAGAATTCCCTTCACAATTACAGGTGCTTTTTACAAATTCACTCACATTGTAGTAGAAGCCACTAAGTTTAGTTCAATGTTAATACAAGGGGATTGCTTTACTAAGTCAGGTCAGCAGCCTGATTAGTTGGGTACGCTGTCTCTTAGGGTAACTAGATTCAGGTGCATTTGATAACTATGAAAAAAGCAGGATGGTAGGAGGAAAATATTTCTGCTACATGAGGTCTTCCCTTTTATCTCCTATAGCAAAAGTAACAAATCATAAAGCTAAGTTAAAATTTAAAGACTTGCTGTTTGATGGTGGTCCTCTTATCTTCATGAAAGCCAGCTCTATAAACGTTCCTAAATTCTTGGCTTCACCTCTGAGGAAGGATGCTTACAAAACTTTTTAAAATTAAGTTTAGTGATCGTTGCATTGGCTCTTAAAAGATGAAAACCACACAAAGTGCTCCAAGCATTTTAATATTCACAAAACAAGAAAAAGCTAAGTAGTTGACACAAGACTGCTTTCATATGATATAGGAAACAAAAATAATTCTTCCTGTCAATTTTTCCTTGTGGAAAGTCTGTAGAAATGAATGTTTTCTTTCACTTTACCAGAAGAAAGAACATTTTAAAGTTCTTTTCAGGAATGAATGTATGATTTCAGATCTATCCATCATTTAGCACCGACCCCTTGAAAAATACCAGGAGACCAGCCTTCAGGATTAAGCAAGAATGATGCCCAGAAACAGATTTACACCTCCATACTCAGTGAAAAGCATAATAAATTATATTCTTCCAAGTGCACATGAATTAATATAATTATCCTGATGGTGATACCCAAGGAACGAGTTATAGGTAGATGTTCTGGGGGGTGATCTGGATGCTAATGTGAAGGCAAAATTTATTTTTGAGCTCTTGCATGGTCTCATGTGGCTAAAATAATGGGAAACAAACAAACAAACAAACAACAACAACAACAAAAAAAAACAAACATGGAAAATGTGGCTTTCGCTAGGCACACCTGCAAGCCCCCAGGAGCAGGGTGGCTGTTGCTCAGCCTGGACCCCTGGATGCACCTCACCTGCAACTAAGCTGTTGGGTCAGCCTGCCAGGGTCTGCAGGCTGCACGGCTTCTCCTGATGCTGCTCCTGTGAACTTTGGTAGGCTACGTGCAGCTATGAGACCGCCGGCTGCAGCGCAGCCCTGCCACGGTGTGACAGGCAAACAGCCACGGTTCAAAGTATTAATGCTTGTCTGCTCGTACCTGTGGAATGCTGTGCACTTGAAAATACGTGAAATGTTTTAAATTGGGTGCAGAAAGAGAAGGGGGAGGTTAAAAATAAAGCCTTTGAATGAATTAAAAATAAAGCCTTTGGTTCATTGACATGGTATGGCATTCCCATTTCTTTTCTGCCTAGGTAGAGAGACAGAAGAGAAAAACTACCAAAAATTTTTCTTTCATATATAATAAAAAGTAACTGAAATCATCTATTTGGTGTGAAAATTCATTTAATATGTTGGGTGGCTATCCTTGAGGTCTTGTGTGCAAGCCTCAGAAGGGACAGTAAGGTGGGCATGCATGAGAAATGAGAAGACCACAGCTTCTCCGTCCACGCGCTGCCAGCACTCCTGAGAAGTTGCTGCTAGCCAAGCCCAGCATGGCACAGCCCAGCACAGCACAGCACGCAGCCTCACTGGTCCTGCTGAGAGCAGCTCGTGGATGCTGCTGTGGTCATCAGCTGGTCTGCAAAAGACTTGGCTTTAGCTGATGAAGCAAGAGCAGGACACCTTACTGGCCATGACAGGGACCTGTCACCCCTGGGGGCCAGGATGCTGCCATCAGTAGTCCAGGCGAGCACCACCACCGCCTCCAGAGCAGCCCTGCAGACCTCCACTTGGCCACACACGTGCCCTCCCCACTGAGCATCTCAAGCAGGTTTTTGCCAGCTCACATCAAGTGAGATTTTTCCTTCTGCCCAGAGCAAGAATGGCCGATAGGGCTTGCTGACCAGGGCTAGTTGGCTCCTGATAGCCTGACCCCATCAGGACCAGGCTGCTCAAGCAAAGGATGAGAAAGCACACATGAAAGAAAGGCAGGCAGCCCACATTCCCCCGTTCTGGATGGTGTCCTGAACTTACCTCAGGTGATGGAGATCCCCATCTCATGGCTGCTGAAGCCAGTTAGGTGCAGTGGTGTTGGCGCTGACCTGAAGATCTCAGGAGACAGTACAGCTGCAACCAGGATATATCAAAATCAAAAGCTTCAGGTCTTTGAGTGTTCAGCCATTCTGTGTCTCACACTTAAGTATTTCTGGAATTACTGCAAAGTGGAACGGAGGCCTGAGAAAATTTATCCACCCCCTAATTTATCTACAAGTATTGCACCTATCTTTCATCTGCTGTTCCTTTTTCTTTGCTTTGCTACACATGAAATGAACGTAGTTGTTGGTAGGTGCTAGACTGGATAGGTCTCCAGGAGGCTCAGCTGCATGCAGCAGGACAAATTACCTGCATAGCTATGGTACTTCTGAGAGAAATTTGTGCAACTTTTCCTGAGTGTCCATCTGGGAATTTCCAAGGCATCCCGTAGCACTGCCCTAGCTGTCAGAAGACACCGCCCAACTTTCAACCTAAAGCCCCATGCTGAGGTTTAGGCCTTTTGTTTCCTGCCATGACTCTCATGGGCCAGGAAACAAGATTTTCTCCAGCCTCTTTGCAGCTGCCTTCAGGCGTTTTGTCATGTTTCCCTCGCTTTAAACTAAACAGTCTTATTTCTCCCTGTCTCTCCACACCAGGCACATGTTGTAGACCTCTGGCTATTCTCACTGCTCTCCTTGGACTTCCTCCAGCAGCTCCCCACCTTGCAGGAAGTGCCTTGCCCAAAACTGGATGCTGCGGATCGGCTGAGGTTTTACAAATGCTGACTGGAGTGGAACGAGTACTATACAAGCGCCGTAGGTTGTGCCTCTGTTTATATATTCCAGTGCAGTGTTTGCTATTCTAACAACAGCAGCAGATTAACTCCTGCTGGCTTCAGATCCACTGTGACCCTCAGATCCCTTTCTGCAGAATACTCCAAAAAAATGGGTATCTGTCTAGTCACTGCATAATGTCTGCACATAGTATCTTCTTTTTGATGTCATCTGCTTGAAAAAAACATTTCTCCAGTTTGTCAAGATAACACTAAGTGCTAATGGTGTTCACCAGCATCACTATCTCACTGCCTAAATTTTAATACGTTTGCTTCCTAGCTCAGTATCCTTGTTCTGAAAATGTTGATTTACAGAAAACCCATGGCAGGACTTTACCCACCACTGTGTTCTTTACAGTAGGCAGCTGAACACTTTCTGGTATGGGTATCCAGTTTTGTCTCCACCCAAGAGTATTTCATCCTTACATGGTTTGCCTGGTTTGCTTATAAAAAGATCACATCAGCCAACGTCGAAAGCATAAAGAACGGCAAGATTTATGGCTTCCATTGTTTATTCACAGGCCTTTTGCCTTACTGTGAAGGAAATGAGATTGGTTGGACGTGATTTTGTTCTTGATGAATCTTTGCTGACTGTTAAAAATTTGTTTGCTTTTGTATCAGTAGATCCTTTTGTTTGGACTAAACTTACAAACTTTCAATTTCTTTTCTTAAAACTTCTGCCAATTGGTTTCTTTAATTGGCCAAGGTAAATTTCTCTTACCTCACAGAGTTTAACATACAGACCACTGCACTGCAACACCCTTCAGCGCAGAGCAGCACTTGTAAAGTTGTGTTGCAAGCTGCTGCTGAGCACAAAGACCAAACTATCCAAATGATCTTGAGGACAAGATTAATAGAAATAAAATAAAATTAAATGCTAAATCCCACACCTCAGGGCCAGCAATAGCAACAGGCTCTTATGCTGTTAGCAGGCAACTCTCCTTAAGTGAACAGCAATGGCACTAAAAGGCATGGATTTATTAGTCAGTGTAATTACTCTGAGTTTTGACTACCAACAGTGACTATTGATATGAAAAGGTATGTCAGGATTTTGGCAAAGATGTCATGGGAAGCCATAAGTAACTTATGCTCCTTAGGTGGTCAAGGAATAGTTTTCATGCAGATTAGATCCAAAGAGCAACAAATAATAACACAAACGAAACAAATGTGTAGTTGTTTCTCTTAAGTTAGTCAGAGATGAACATACAGGGAGGAGGAAGAACCACTGATGATCCTAAAAATGTTACCACTTGGATAAATGAATGTAATTCAGGCAAAACCTGTGGGCTGAGGCAAGTAGTGATAGCTATAGTAGATATTTCATAATTGTACAGAGCAAAAGTATCAGTAATCAGTCTTATGAATCATTGCAGTAATAGTGTGTAGAAAAGAATAATGACAACTGCTGTGTGAATCTTTCATACGTATGTGAATCAAATCACCATGCTTTTACTGTCTCACAATCTAGTACTAACGTGTCCCTGCAGTACTGCCATGGGTGAAGGTGGTGTTTTACAGATGAGTTATAGCAAAAAAAGGGACCATGAAGCCAGGGGAGGCAGAGTGAGGTGAGGACTACATATCTGTAGTACCTACAAGTAGGTTCCAGTACAGAACCTGTAGCTAATTACTTTTTTGTACTTTTTTTTTCTTCCTTTTTCTTTTAGATCTGACACAGTCACTGGCCTTAATTTGCATAAGAAATCAGTGGACTCCACCAGTCTCCCACAGTTTTTAGAATCATGCTTCAGCCTTTGGGCTGTTTTTAATGCACACTTTTAATTTGTCCTCAGAGAACTCTGCAACCTTTCACATTACAGAACCCAGTAATTGTTATTATTACTTCTTACTTCTGGAAAAATGTTGGCCCGAAAGTTAAAGCTAGGTTTTCAAAAACAACTTTTTCTGCTGGTGTAACAGGACCTATGACCTTGGAGGCCTTTAGCCTATCTGCCTCTTACAACACCTTTTGCAGTTACCAAATTTGAAGTTATCTCGATGAGAGAAGAAACAAAAACAGCACAATCCCCCATTTGCATCACCAAGAGAGACCACAAACATACAAACTCTGCAAATGTCCTTCTGCTGCAGCACTGGTGTCCGGGTTCCCACACTCAGGAACCACGCATCACCCCACCATTTCTTGCAGACTTTCCCTCTGTGCTCGTGACAGCGCAGCAGGGCACACGAGGATGCACTCGTGGCACATCCTCTGGTCTGTCCTGCAGCAACTGGCACAGGCACGCTGGTGCTGTGGGAGAGGCTCCTGTGTGGTGGCCTTTATCATCCTCCCCCTGAGACCTTATCTCTGGTTTTACAACCTCTGGCTTTTATTAGAGACAATGTATTTGCAAATGTTCAGGGAGCGCTGTGTGCGTAGGGTATCAAGCCAGGACATGCAGCTCACTCACTATGGTGTTTTCCTCTACTAGGTCTTCAGAGGGCTAGGGAATGCAGTAATAAATCAAGAAAACAGCATGACAGTGGACATACGTGCCTGTTCAGATTGGTAACGTGAGGTGCATGCTCCAGCGAGTGCCGTGATTCAAGACGTTGTCATATGAAGTTTTGCTTCATAGGAAAAAAAAAAAAAAAAGAAAAAAAAAAAGAAAAAAGAAAGAAAAAGAAAAAAAGATATTTTTAGCAAACAGTAGAAGATAAAGGAGTTTTGAGTACATTGGATAAAGTAGTTTCTCTGACCCAACTACTTCCTTTTTTTTCTCTGTCTTTTTAGTAGCTTCCCCATCATTCAGGAAATGTGAATGAAATCAGGAAACCCGTTTGTGGCCCAGGCCTGGTGTGGAAATGGTAATTCTTTGGGGTACTTGAAAGGTGGTGTACAAGCTGAGGTCTTCCAGATCACAGGTGAATAGTGCAGTCCCAATTAGCCACAAATTCATGCCTCTGAAACACTGTCATTAAGCAGTTTTCAGAAGTCACCCCTCCCTCGGTCACAGATAAGAGTCGCTCACTGTGGCACTGAGTTGCTCTGACATACTGGCACACCAAGAATTGCTTGCCCAGGCTCCCTCACCCACCTGCCCCAGATCCCACCTGCCCACTACCAGAGGAGCCGCCGTCACTCTGTCCCGCTCCTTGGCCTCGTGTTGGTGTAGTAAGAGCAAACTGCTGGCTTACAAAGAGGCAACATGAGGCCCTTAATCCGCTTTTCCTCATCTACACTGAACTTGCATAATCCACAGAGCAGCCAGGCCAAATCTAGTTATTTATAACCCAGCCAAATGCTGGCTTGCTGTCTGCGCTGCCCCAGAGGGGGTTTCCCAAGGTGCAGGGCACCATCCCATTTCCATTACTGCTAAAGATCATCCATGTGAAATACTGTGACATGACCTACTTTAAACGGGTATTTTGCCTCAGATGTAGCCTCCACCCCGAATACACGTAGTTGTGTTTACTGTGGTGTCATAAACGATTGGATGTTGTTATCCTATGAGTTAATTTGGAATATGGAGGTAGCATGATCCAAAATTAACATCTCTACCTGTAGAGTTTGTTATCCCTGTAGGTCTCCAGACAAATGTTTTCTCGTTTTTGCATATTTCTTATCTGATGCATTTATTAGTGTTTTTTGGTGTTTAAGGCTTGAAAGTCTACCAGCAAACGTTATTCTCCAAAGAAAAAGAAGTACACCAGTAAAAAGTGATATTCTACCAGTCATTGAATATCCAGCTATTTAACTCTGTTATATCATCCAGAGAGAGTGTTTGTGTTTGTCTGGGGTGCGTGGGAACAGGCTTGGTGCTTCATGCATAATTCAGAAAGATATAAGGAAGCCCAGGCTTTCTGAAATGGGTTCACATACAATAATGCGCAAGAAAAAAAAAAAAAAAAAAAAAAGTCTGCATGATTTTCAGAAGTAGAAACAAACGTGATCTACCACTGGACAAAATGTTTTTGCCCTATCCACAGAAAAGTTGCTGCCCATTTTCATCATGGTGAGTAACTTCAACTACTGTTCACATATGTGATATTAATGTTTACAATCACAATGGACAGGATTGTAAAATAAAAGTAAAATACAAGGATATTGTCCTTGCAGCAGGACATGGGCAGGAATTACTGCAAAAGCAGAGAGTTGTGTCCTTCCTATTCCTCTGTGGTGGCCCAGCAGAACAAGACTGGTTCTTGGCCCCAGTCTCAGGTTATCTTCATCTCTCAAGCAAATTAGAGCAGTGTGAAGCCTATTAAAGCAGCTGGGGGAAAATGAGTTTTCAGGGAATTTGTGTTATAACTCCTTTCCCTGGGCCTTAATCCTTAAGCCAGTTCAAAATTATTTCCTGTCCAAAAATTACCTGGTAGCTGATTGTGGTTTTGACTTGGTTTCCTAGGGGATAAGTAGGAGCAGGACCCAGGCTGATTGAGCACAAATTGGGCTGTGACTTGTGTCTTCTCCTGCACACAGAGCTGGGCAGTGCCTGGCGAGAGGTCACCAGAGCACACCCACCGTGGAAAGCCGTTAAGGATTAGGGCAGTGGTCTCACTTAAAAGGCAGGAAGAGCTTGAGCACCTAGTCAGAGGCAACCAAGTGCTCTGGACAGGGGAGAAAACCTCCAGTTTGCCTTTCAGCTACCAAAGAAAGGCAGAGAGGCAAGGGCATGTGAACAGGCAGAGCCCACCCGAGGCAGCTCACGTGCACTAAGCTTCATTGTGCCTCTCAGCTCAAAGCCTGCAAGTCTGTAAAACACATTCAGTGACAACATCCAGGCTGTGAAAGCTAAACTACACAGTTTCAATTACCCAGCTGACCTGTCTGCATTACAAGTACACCAAAAGCCTTGGATCAGCCCTGTGAGCCTAGTTTTGATCTTGTTTATTCAGCCTAGTAACTCCAGCTGAATAGCTCAGGATTTACAGTTGTGTGAGATCAAACTGATGGCTCACTCTTTCAACATCCCTGGTGTTTTGGCATGTAATTTAGGCACACAGTGTTCTTGGATTCCCTTCCCACCTAATTTCTTGGAAGTTAGGATAGATAACAATATCCATATAAAAGGATTTGATTAAGGTCTCTCTTTTCTACCACAAGGAGCCATTCCTCTCTCTCCAGACCTGAACCCCTCTTATTTCAGGGACTGGGGTGAACCCACCCCTTTCATTCCCCTTTAGAGAGATTCTCCCCAGCCCCAGGACATTGAGTGGTATATTCATGTGGGAAAAAACACACCTGGAGGTGGGTTTAATATGCATTTTTATCAGATATTTGGCTTTCACAGCTGCTAGACATGGGATATCATTGCTAGAACATGCTTGCCTGTGACCCTCTGGGTGGAGGGAACTGGAGAAGTGCAGAGGAGCAGTGTTGGGCTTTGGCAAGATGTAGCCATGCACTTCCCTGCTGGTAGCCATGCACTTCCCTGCTGGTATACAGATTCACCCTCCTGCTCCTGACCCAGCATGTGCAGGGCGTTCAGCAAAGGGACGAGCAGCAAATGGGACCTGGGGAAAGAGTGCTTTGGTTCTGCCCCCGCTCACGTGTGAGAGTTGGCAATGCCGTGAGCTTCACCAGCTGTAGCAAATTGCAGGTCTGCCAACTCGGGGGTCCCAGCTGGAAAGAACTTTACCAGACTGCTGCATTTCAGATCAAAAAGCACAAAATGCACCTCTTCTCACTTTGTTGATCAAAGTGCACTTTTAAATAGAAACAATTCTGCACTTTACATAACTGTTTCCTGCCACAGTTAGCTTTCCAGCATCTGACAGAGACATTTCCTGCTGCTACAGTTAACTTACTGATAACTTACTGCTGTTTATTTACAAATGCAATGTTCAGGCATCCTTTTCATTCCCTTCCCCTTTCCTTTCCCTTCCTTTTTTTTTTTTTTTTTTTTTTTTTTTTTTCTGAGGCTGTTTTTGCCCCACACACAGCCCTGTCCTCACACAACCTTCCTGTGAGCAGCCCTGCCAGCTTGCATGGGCTACCAAGGAAACATTGAGAATTTGTTGGACTTGAAAAGAAAGCAAATGGGCTGTGAATTTCTGAGAGGCTACAGGTGGTTTTGAATGGCCCACTGAAGTCTGTGCCGGAAACATTACGGCTCCAGAGCCTCCCCGGGAACATCACCAGACAGGGCTCTACAATTGAGCTAGTAACTAATGGGCAGAAACCTACCTCCGAGCAAATGGTAGTGAGGAAAAAGTGACCAAGCCACAATGACTCACAGGGAAACGAAACCTCCAGAGATGAGGCTGCCTTGGCAGCCTGCTAACATGCTTAACTCGAGCAACAACTGTGCAGCTGTCAGTACAGTCACCGATGAGGCTGATTGCATAAGCAGTGGGAAAGTAAATTGAGATGTAGCAGTAAACCTGCATAGCCCTAAACCTAGCAGCCTCTGTAGCTTTCTGTCCAGTAGTCTCACTGTAGAAACTAGGTGGTCAGTGGTAAGTCTTAAGTGACCAGGTACAGAAAATTTTCATAGGAATTTAAAACACCTTGATATTTCCAGATAAGAAATGCAAATTTTGGGATGATGAGGTGTTGAAAGGAAAAATGGCACAGAGTGCTTTCTAGGTTCACATATTTGTTAACAGAAATCTGTTGAGCTGCACAAAGACTCGAAACTGCTTAAAAAACACGTGAAAATACATTACAAAATGCATGAGAATGCCGGTCAGTACTTTCAACCTGGGGATGTGTCTTGAAAGCAGTCCCTACTGCTGTGCTTTCTTCAGGCTTTCAGGATCTGTTCTAAATTGCATAAAGCAAGTTGCCCAACAATACAATTAGCAAGTCTGGACTGATTCATGGGTTTAACTTTGGACACGTGCAATACGAATCTGAAACAGTGCTGTGCAAACAGGATACTGTTTCTTTGTATAAAACATCAGCTGTTGGGTCACATCTCTTCCTCTGGAATCAGCAGCTGGAAAATATTAGATGAGTCACAAGGAATTGAGAGCTTTGAAATGCAGCATACACCAAGTGATATAGAGGGTGAAGTCTTTAAACACACAAGTTAAAACACCAGATAGGAGCCTCAAGAGCAGGAATAGAGTTAGATTGCTCTGAAAAGTAATTTATGGTACAAGCTGACAAATAGGTTCAAGTTAGCGTAACTAGCATGCTCAGGCAACATCAGAAAGAAGAAGGTAGAAATGAATGCGTGAGGAGTGTGAGCGTCCTTCTGGTTTTGTTAAGCAGCCCTGATTTTGCACTTACACTGCATCCTGAGACAATTCACACCAGCCTACACAGTGCTTCGAGCTGTGGTCATCCCCTGACAGACAGATGGTCGCTCGAAGCGCTCGACACTCTGACAAAAACTGTTCAGATGCATCTGTGTAGGCAGCAGGGATTGTCAGTGTGCTAGTAGGTCACCTGAGGATTTTAGGTTATGTTTATATCGCAGACAAACTATAAATGCAGGCTGCATTTTCTTATTTATTCTACAGCACGGGTAGGCAGTATTTGGGTATCCAGCTGTTGGACCCTTTCTTCAGCAGGATGCAACCCACAGCATGCCTCTGCTGTTTCACCGTGCCCCCTGCCTTAGCCGGGGGTGAAAGACACAGGCTCTGACTGCTGGTGCCTTTCTGTGTCTAGAAAGGAAAGTATCTATGTTGGAGTTTTGGAGACAAAACACTGTCATGTTTTGTCTCTGCTCACCTTGTGTCTCCTGAGCTCCTTCTCAGACAGCCACAAATTCTGAATTTCCTGTCTCCCCTTAACCATTTACTACACCCTGTCTGCATTTCTCATTTCCTCCTGGTCTTTCCTTTCTCTCAGCTGGAGTGTAAGTTACATACACTGTCATGGCTGTCACAGCAAAGTTTCTCTTGTATTTCACCACAAATAAGTCTCAGAAAAGAGGGACATGTGGGACTGCAAGGAGGGCTCTGGTGCTTTAGCACTTGGCTCTCACAGTCCCCTCGGGCTCAGCCTCCAGCAAGAGTGAAAGGTGCATGGGGAATGCAAGTCTAGCGTGGATGGTCTCAGATATGTACGGGGTCATGCTGTGTTAGCCAGGAAAGTTTTTAGGAAGCCATAAAAAGGCAGAAATTCCTGATTCTAGTGTCTCATTCCTTCACGATAGGGTCATCTGGTTTGGAGTAACTGGCAGCATGAACCATCAGAGATATTTGCTGGCTGCTCTGAAAGTCCTCAGAGCATCCCACAGCCCCTCCCTTAGCAGCCCCCTCCAGCACATCCCTACCCTTCCACCTCAGAAAGGCTTTTCCACATTTCTGGGTATCACCTACACCCTTTTTATGATGCTGAAGTCTAATCTGCCTTGCTCTACCCCTACAAAGAGTCGTATGTTATCTTCACTTTGGGCTGAATGGGCCTGTTTCTTCCCGTCACTCCTCACCACACATGTTCTCCGCAGTCATCTGCATCGCACGTGCTGCTTTCTCCTGGACTCTTGCCACTGGGAGCACATCTTCTCTGAACTGGGATGCCCAAGTAGGATGTCTTACTCCAGCTGTAGCCTTGCCAATGCTGAGTAGCGCTAAACTATTACCTCACTTGGCTTGCTGGCTATACTCCAGGTTATTCCACCACCATGTTTGCTTTTTTTTTTCTTTCCTCAGTAACATGATGCTGTTGAGACAGATCTGGGCTCATTTTCTTTCTATTTACATTTGCTTTTTGAATTTGAACCTCTTATCTGGAATATTGATTTTTTTTTGTTATTTTGTTATATGGTGGAACAGCTTTATATTGGAAGATTTTGTGAACAAACTCATCTATTTAATCGGAGTCTGATATTAAAGCAATACTAATTTAAATGTGTTATTCTTCTTTTGCACGGATTTTGTATCTGTGTGGACAGAACTTAGCTAACTTCCACTGAATAATATTACATATATAAATCGGGAGGAGGGAGGGGTGTTTTTTTTTGTTTTTTTTTTTAACTGACCTCCTCATGTTGACATGGTTGGTATAAACTCCAAGGTGTAAGGTCTAATATTTTCTTTATTTGGTAATTGAAAACACATTTTTTTTAGTACTGGAATTTAACTCATAATACATGCAGTTCTGCCCTACTTTTCATTTAAAATGTGATACTCGCTGCTAACAATAGCTAGCTCCTAATTAGTGATTTTATTTTCATAGTTTAAAGTGCTTTGTGAAAAACAGGTAGCCTTTGTCATTCCTATTTTTCAGATTACATGTTTGGGTAGGTATTTTTTGGTTGGTTGTTTTTTTGTTTTGTTTTGTTTTGTTTGTTTGTATACTTGTTTGTTTTGTTTTGTTGCTTGATTTGCTGAGTGATGAGGATTGATTTGCCTTTGATCTTCCATTATATGTGATTACTACTTTTGAGCTTTAGAACCAAGTCTTCCCGAATCGGCCTACTTGACCATAATGCTTTAAAAGTACTCTCACTATCCTTTCTGTTGCACAGATAACTGTTTAATAAAGGGATCAAAAAGGTGGCTTTCCGTGCTGTACTGCATCGACTAGCTGTGAAATGCATTCACAGCTGTTTTCTTTCCAATAGTTCTAATCAATTTTCCAGCTCCAGGAAGCCTACCTGACAGCCTTCAGGAACACTGATCTCTTCCATTTGCCACCCTTGCCCTACCACCTCCTCTCTGGACCTGCTTTAACACTGCTTCTTCTCAGAAGCAGCTCAAGCTCTCTTAGTGGCACAAGTAAAGTTAAGGGTTGCTTCACAAGGATAAGAACAATGTAGCCTCTTTGCCTCTACTCTTGGTGTAGCAAAGCTTGGCTGATCCACTGACCAAGGGAGGTTGGTGGCATTTTGGGATGCGGGGCAGGGGGAGGTGGCCAGAACAGGTGTTTGTGAGGCAGGTGGAGATCTCCATTCTCCACTAAACCGCCAAGCCCTCAGACCACCAGAATTTAGTCGGTGATGGGGGACGCCCCCTTGGGGCTTCCATTTGCAGAGGCTGCCAGGACACCACCACCGTCCCAGGCACGGTGCCAGAGCATGGCCCAGGACAGATGCCCACAGCATCGGGCCCCTGCTGGGCTAGAGGGTGACTCAGTCCCCCTTCTCCCCCTGTTTCCCAACCCCAAGCCTCACCTTAGGGGTCTGAAGCCCGTGGCTCATCCCTGCCCCTCTTATGTGCCCAGACCCACCTCAGCACTTGCCCTGCATGCAGGGGCCTTCCCAGGCTGAGACTTTCTGCTGTCTGTGTTAGTCCTGCCAACCTGCAGGCCCAGCTCCGAATCTGAAGCCACTGAGCACTGGGGAGATGCTGGGAGGGGAGCAGGGTCAAGGCCAAGAAGTGCTGCAGGACCAGGGAGGGATGCAGCGAGGGTGCGTGTACAGCTGCCAGCAGCAGCTCCACAGCACAGGACCTTGCCATGTGTGCCCCAGCGCAAAAAGTCTGTCTAGGACTTGAGGATAATTTTGTGTCCAGAGCCAGTTTTGTCCCATATGTACAACAGATGAGCAAATGTGGTGCACGTAGTTAGTGTCTCAGAGTGTCAAACTGGATCATTTCTTCACAGCTGTGTCTAATAATTATGATTCATGGAGCATTACAAGAAAGATATGTATGAAATTCTGAGGCATTCCTTAAAATGACTGTACTATTGTGTTTTTGTTTGTTTGTTTGCATGGTCACACATTTCATTTAAAAAAGCTTTCTGAAGGTGATGCTACAGCCTGCATTTTGTTGATGCAGAACTGTAGGTCACCTTTGCTTATTTAGGAAGCCTGTATTAATCATAATGTATATGAAATCATCTTTGACAAATCTCAGTCTCTAGAACATCAGCATAAGAAAAGTCTCTGTACACCTTAGGGGTCTTCCATGTTTATGATTAACAAAAGATCTGTTAGTTGCGGTATTCAGTGAGTGGTTTTCAGTTCTGTTGTAGTTTGACCAAAGACCTTAACCCGGAGATCCTTCTGTCTTAATTAAAATGCAGCATGCTGCTGTGAAGATTAAAAAACAGTGCCAAGGGTCATCATTATTCCAGAAGCTGAAAGTTCTAAATAAGTGTGCAATCCTTTAGATTTGTCAGATTTAAAAGCTTTTCTTGTGAAGCAAATTTAGATATTACTAACAATACGATTGGGCTTTTAAGGCTTTTTAATCACCTTTCATATCTCTTTCAGAAATGGTTCAGTTAGGGGTTGTTTTAATTCTGTTAACTGTTTCTCACCATTTACCTATGCATATACATGTATATATATAATGTTTACATCTATATGCATATACTGCAGATGGGTAAGATAAAGCTGCTATCTGTTGTGTTTCCTACACAGCAATGAGAAGGGTGGTCATTTAGGTCAGAAAGTGGCGGTGCCATGTGAAGACTGTCAGATTCTATGATACAACCAATGTCATCAAACCAAACTCAGTGCCTGTGTAAATTCACTCAGTGGAATAAACAATCACGGCATATGGAATTGCACTCATTTGCTCTCGTGACCGCAAAACTTTAGGGGCAGACCTACATCTGGTATTAATTGGTAGATCACTGCCTGTGTTTTTTAAAAAATGCTACTCTGTGTTCTATGCTAAAATGGAACCAATACTTATTTTAAACCTACAATAATGCAGATATTACTTTTTCCCCCAATAAAATTGTTTTTAAAAGGGAGGAGTATACCAGCATTCTTTTAAATTAAATTACACACACTAGAAAAATTATCTTTTCATTTGAGCTATCAGAGATGGAAAATGAGATGTGCTGTATTTGCCATGCACATAATCCCACAGCTTCTTCCTGGGATTACTAAAAATGGCATAAAGTATCACATCTGACCCAGCCACTCAGCAGTCTTAAAAGAGAGGTACATGACTGCAATTGTCCAGAAGCTATCACTTCCCAGCCCCACGTCTGGTATTTAGGTTATCTTAGTGGTTATTGTTTAGCAGGCAACAAAAGGAATCATCTTTTACATCATCAGATATTCCTGAAAAAATAAACTCAGAAGTCACATAAGAGCAGGTGCAAACAACTAAAGGAGCCCTCCCATTAGAAAAAAAAAAAAAAAAAAAGAAGCAGAGACATCATGGCTACCCTTACAGATTGCATATTTATTGAACAAATCCTACTAAAATAGCTAAAATACATTGGGTACTGGTAGTGCATTATTAAAGATCACATTGTTACAAAAGCCTGCGTTTTCAGCAGTACACAACTGCAACTATACATAAATGCCACAACTGCTGAATATTATTTGTTGCTCTATATACAGCACAGTAGACATATCTAATCTATTGGAAAATAAAATGTACAATAAAAGAGATACTGAAGGAGGGAAAAGGAAAGAAATCTAGGAAGTGCAGTGCATGCATTGGTATTTAACAGTCAGAAGCTAAAACAGTTCAGAACAAGGCCTGCCCTGTGAAAGGAAGAGCTAAAAGACAGAATTATATAAAAAATTAAGGTGGGCTTTCAGACTGTGTCTAACACAACAACATCCCATGAATAGATGATACTGTTTAGTTTTGTGTTTTGTATTGTTTTGTATTGATAGTATTCTGGGAGCAAGAACAAAAATGTAAAATCCACATGTTGACAGTACTGTGGGAATGTACTCTTTCCCCTTTAGGACTTCACCTCTCAGGAATTTGCTGTATGTTTCTTATAATATCCCCTATATTATTGATTTGAAGAGGACATTAAAACTTGTCCCTCTTTCAAAAAGGCATTAGAAAATAACAAAACTCAAAACATTTTGAGAGGTTGGTTAAAAATTATTGCTTGTCTTTCTCCCATTTAGGTGGATAGGAGTCAGAAAGGAGATTTTATGTAAATTACAGTTTTGTGATTGCTCCCACTATAACTGCATGTTTGTGAGTGGACCCTGATAGGGAATCAGTTTCTCACTTGTACACTATAAGTAGTTACTCACCTACGGCACTGAATAAGAAAGCCACACTGAAGACACAAGTAAACAAGTCAGTCCAGTCTAAAGAACAACATTCAGAAAAACAAAGTACCAACACCTTCTCAGAACATGGAAATAAAAAATAACTCCATCAGAGCTACCTTGCCAAGGAGCATATTTAAAGTCCAAAATAGCACCATTCATCAGTGTCTCAAATCCCGTGGCAGCATCACAATCACTTACCACAAGGAAACCATGAGTTTCATACTACTTCTATACATCAAAAGAGTACATGGATAAAATATAGAGATATACAGACAATCGATGAAAATAAACTACTAGGCTTGTTACATCTAAATGAAAAAAAGGGGGACTCTCAGCCTCTGCAAAAAGCAGTTAGGGATGGTGGAAATGGAGAGAGCAGTTTACCGGTTGCATGTGAGCAATGGAGTTTGAGTAGTGGAAGACATTGCTGTGGTAGAACCAGGCCTGAGGGCCCACCTGTAATGTTTGTAAACATGGATTCACAGTGAGAAATTCTGAGAGCTTTCGCTTGAGTCAGAATGTTAAAACCTAGTTTTATGGTACACATTTGTCCACTGTTATTCTCTAAAGCAAGGCTCAGAGTCCCATAGTTTCTTCTTACACTTGATGATTTACACAGAAACAATTCCCGATATATGACACCATGACCTCATCAAACCCATACACCATATGTAATACAAATGGAAAAATCATGATTAAAAAGAGTAGAGGTAATTGATTTTAGTGAAATGGTGTCCATAGCCATTTACAGGAGCCCGGAACGCTCCTTCCACCTCATTTTTCTTCTTGCGGTTTACTTCCTTCGAGATGGGAAGACATTCCTGTGAAGAGGAAAAAGAGCATTAGCAGGGCTTCTCTGAAGTGAGCCTCGTGGGTCCTCCCTGCTCATGTCCTAACATTTCCATCATCCCCTAGCTTTAGTTCAGAAGTAAACATCTACTAAACACAGCATAATCAACAGTAAATACTAATGGCAAAGAGTGGGAAAGATTGTTCTAATGCCAGCATCTGAGGAAAAGCCTCTACGTGGTGCTGAACAAGTGTGCCCTGGCAGCAAAAGCGTAAAAAAGTTGGGTCAACAACAGTTCTCCACTAGGGACTTTGGCCACTTGTTGCAGATGGGGAGACCCATCAAGGTTACAGGGGAAGAAACTATAGAGTGACAACTCTTTCCACAGCTCACTGTCAATTGTACATCCCTACACTATTCAACATGATTTTTCTTGCACTCAACAAACCAAGGAATTGTTGTGCTCTTTGAAATAGCTGAGACTGCCCAGAAGATGTTGCCTGTGCAGTAGTTCTGGCATACAGATATGGCCAACAACGAGCGATTACCTGTTTTGCATGCATGCAGCATAGAATCCAGACAGTGTCTCAGTATCGTGAATGCAAAGCTCATGGCCACAGACCAACAGATGGCACCGAGCCCCTTTGAAAACATAACTCAGAACTGGCATGGGTAAGAAAAACATTAATGTTCATGGTTCTGTCTATCTACCAACATGTACTACATCTACATCTACTTTGCTCACTTGCTCTTAAACCCCAAGCTTCATTTTGTGGCTCCAACTGGACTCCAACATAAAAGTGTGTCTGAGTTAGGAAAGATCATCTCATTATTGTGAGAACTTTTTGCAGTTTAGACCACTGATCTTTTGAACAACTTACATCTTTAGCCTCTAGCGTACATTAATAAGAAACTTTCCTACAGTACTTCACGGAAAAGAGCACTTATTCCTACTGGCGCTTCAAAGGCTATGTAGTGCATCACCGTGGTCTCTCAGAAAGTAAGGAAATGGTTTGCCATGATAGCCATCTACGTCAGAGATGGTTTTGTTCACCATACTTAATCATTCACTAGTTGAAGACTATGCCTATTCAGCAGAGCCCTTAAATACGTTTCAGTTTAAGCCTCAATGGGAGGCCTAAAGACTATGAACATGCTTAAAATACTTTTCTGCTGATATGTCACCATAGGATCTTAAACTAAAAGAATGTGTTTAGCTAGTAATGCACTGTAAGTTATTGAAAATTCCTCGTGTGTGTGTGTGTGTGTGTGTGTGTTTAAGAGATTGTAATTGTAAAGGTGTTTTATTGATTTTATTGCTAAGGACAAGCTCATCAAATAAGATCACTTTTTCTGAAACTTTTTTAAAGAAATTGAAGTTATCTTCTCCAAGTTCAATTTTTCTGACAGAAGGATTCTGAATTTCTGAATTAAAAACTGAACAAACACCAGTCTCACAACTACCAAGAAAGAGAAATTTCCAGGGTCTTCTCCTTTCCTGGCTCTTCAGATCCATGATTTTCACTGGAACGTCCATATTTGCTACATTTACTTGCACTAAGAACGAAGCCACCCACTTTGCACTAAGAATGAAGCTTTCCCACTGTATTTATCACAATTCTGCTTTCAGGAACGCACCTGCCTCCATGGTTCTGCACTGCATACAGTCAGGAGCTGTTTTCAGTCTAAAATCCTTTCCTAGGGGCAAACAGTGCCCTCTCCTGTAGGGGCACCAGAAACTGAGAAACTGGGCAGATTTCAGTCAGCACACACTCAGGACTCTCCAAGTTGGCTATAGAAGTGTTGGAAACATACCTTGCCTTTGCTAGAGCCAAACTGGGGGTTTTGCAAGAGACATCATTTCAGAATGAGAAAGTAATGTTTAAATTTTAGTTACTGTACAAACATGTTCTCTCACAGGACTCCAGAAAATTCCATCCTTGTGATATTTTTGCTTTTTTGTTGACTAAATTTGCTACTTGTGTATCATTACAGGATATGAGGAGAAAACTAGAAACTTGCACATGCAAACAGGCACACCACACAGACCAAAGGTCTGGGCAAATTTCCAAAAGTATTGTGTTGGGCAGTTCCTTTTCAGCTGTGAAAACAATCTTAGTCCTGAAATTCTGCCATACAATCATAAGATAAAAGTCCCATATGACCCTTCTAAGGTCTGGAAGTAAGTTGTCTTTATCCTTTTATATTTGTTGGTTGCATGAGGGTAAAAAAAAAAAAAAAAAAACAAAGAAAAAAAAAAACTTTATCTGAAATTAAGATTTTCAGAAAATTTATTGATTTTAGTTTAGTCTTTCAGTAGTTCACCTTATTTAGGATTAAAAGTGAGTATACAAAATGTTGAGCTGAAGAAGGACTGAGCAGTTTCCGCAGTTTTCTCCCACAATTATACCTTATTAATTTTATAAGCCTCATGAAAAATAATTAGATTCCAAAGACATTGAGTTTGTGTTAAGGCTGATACTCTGCTGGAAACTGGATTTTGTGCAGCCAATATTTAAGTTGATGGTGAAACTTAATTGTGAAGTTTGGAGCTAGTTCTAAATTCTGCTCCTTCTAAACATATGCCAAATATGTTCTGAAGAATTACATAAAAGCTAGAATAAATGCACGTTATTTAAAAAGCAGGAGCATTTAAAAAAGCATTTTTAAAAGCATTTAAAAAAGCATAATATTTTTGACTACTTCAGAAACAACTATGCCTTTTGATGATTTTTTTAAGATATGTACAATATAAAAACATGTCTTTTCAAAAACCCAATATAATGCAGCTTTGATACCAAATATGCTGCACATAATTCACAGCTTTTTTTCCTGTGATTTAGGAACAACTTTGAATAATGATGAATGAAAACTCACTAAAAGCTGCTAACTTAAAATTTCAATTAAAATAGTCCAGTTAACATACAGCTGTTTAATAAAATTAGTAAATTTATTTAATATAAATATGACCTTATGCAGCACAGTTATCTTAATCTGGCATTGCTATCAACTTATTCAGATGAACTTTTAAAATACTTTGAATGTTAGGAGTGCCAGTACAGCCATATATGTTAATTTAAATAATTCAAATTCAAACGAATCAGCTCAGTTATGAATTTTAGAACTTCCTTTACAAGGAAAAACTATGCAAAATACAGCATTACCCAGATGGAATAGCAGAATTTTGTTAACACGGAGCTGAAGTCTAGATAGTAATTGAAATTTAATCAAAACAGTTTTCCATGTTCTCTCTCATTTGCTTACCTGCCATTTTTTTGCCAGACTTTGAGTCATCAATGAATGAGAATATGCGAATAAAACATGTACATTCTGTAGTTCCGAGCCAACAGTTCTATTTTCCTATTCAAATTTCATACCCAATTTGGGATTTATGAAACCAGCAATGGTAACAAAAATCTTATCAATCTTGTCTGATAATCCATATCTTCTGCATTTATGTTGGGGTACTTATCTCTTTGTCAAACTCAAAATAAAAATGTTCTGTACGCTTGTTACTTAAGCCAAAGCACAAAACTGCATAAAAGAAAAACAACAACAATCTCCCCTTCCCTCCCCCTGCATTATCATTGACTTTTTCCTCTGTATTGGTAAGTGAATACTGCCAAAATCAAGCATTCAAAACCCAGATGTCAAGCTTGAAAAATCATGAGACAGTCTTAAGAAATTTGAGCTCCTGAAAATTAGCATGTTTTCTTTCTGGTATGTAGCCAGCAAGAGTCCATGTTTTCTGCAAGCCTGAAGGCTAAAAACATAATTTTAAAATGAAAGCTGAAATCCTCACTTAACTGCTTGGCTCACGCAGCCAAGGCTTCAAGAAAAACAGAATACCATGAGACTCGTGATGAAATCATGAGAGCTGGCTACTCTCTTGAAACAGTCATAAAATAAAATCCATTGAACTTTCAGTGTTTCGTGGCTTGTTTTTGTTTTGTTCTGTTTTCTTCAGAAAACTTTCATCTTAGTTAACCATTAGGTGAGATTAATAACATAAATAACTTTACCTCTGGAAATCCCCCATCCCCTCGGCTGGTTGGGAAGATTGTCTGGCTAACCCAAATAGTTGACCTTGGCTGATTAACCTGTAGTGACATAAATACATACAATTTCTTACTAAAAAAAAGAGACATTCATTAAATGCAATCAAATGGTGTTCATATGACAAACCACATTAATAAAACCAAAATTCAAACGTCAGCTGAGGTTGGCCCAGAGACCTAGCTGTGTTTTACACTCAGTACATTTTTGAGTACCCATGACAACAAGATTTGTCCCTTGAGTATTTCAACCATTTTGCATATTGTAATCTGTATTCAACAGGCATTTTTAAAAGTGCACAGGATGTATGTTTTTTATATGACCTTTACACAGTATCTTTAAGAAATTCAGTATTCAGTCTGTTACCATTAAACTGGCTGAGGATATTGTGAGACATCTAACCTCCCCACTCTCTTCTGCCAAAACTCACTGGCAAAAGACTATTTAATGAAGATGATTACCTTTGCTGATGACTGCAGGAGACAAGGAGAACACGCCTTTGACAGACCTTTCACACCAAACTGTGAACTGGAATTCATTGCTTTCTAAGTACATTGAACATTGATTGCTATAATCCTATGATTGCACCCTGTATCTTACACTTTAAAGGGACTTTTACACTTTAAAGGAACACATTATAGAAGATGTAAGATAAATGAGCTGGCAGCAGGATTTAATGGTGCCGGACTGTGGCTGCTCTGGTGGCAAAGCTTCCTAAGCAAACATAGGATAAATTGTTTGGCCTGATTTATCCTGCCTGAGACTCTCAGGAATAAGCCCACTTCTCCTAGGCCCTGTATGCAGTGAAGAGGTTCACTCATCAGAAAATGGGTGAGATCCAAAGCAGTGGGCAGCTGGAGTGAATACTAACCTACCATGAATCTGAGCTGGAAACCTCCAGTGCCTTAGTTTCTCAGCTTCAGGATGAGGATCAGAACATTTTTCCATCTCACTCATTAAGCTCTGAAGTGGTCAGGTAGGAGTTGTGTACAACACTGAAGATCTTAAATTTGTTTTCCTGCTGGGTCTCTCTGCTGGGCCTTTGGTTTTAAGAATTCAACTCTTTCTGCACAATGCCTGAACATCAAACTGTTTCAGGCTGAACATTATAAATTACAACATTCAAACTTGTTTGTATTTTGGGAATAAAAACTTGCCTTGTAACTGAAATTCCTGGTGGATAGGCTTTACTCACCTGCTTGTCATAGTATTTATATTGAAACCTGAGAAATGTTTTCATTTCTGTGGAGTTGCATGTTGATTGTTAGCTATCACAACTGGAGTAGACATAGCTCCGAGAAATTACCTGCAGATTACTTAAATCATCTTTCAAAGAAAAAATCCTGAACTCTACTGTAAGGTAGGAAATAGAGGAGGGACATGTAAAGCACAGAGCCTAAGGCAGTGCCTGCTGTGATATACTCTCCCATTATTTTCCACAGTACAAAAAAGAGTGCTGCCTACTAATTAAAGCATCAGGATTTATCTCATATTTATGACTACTGTATGATCTCAAAAAAGCCAGTTAAGCTCCCTGACTATGGCTGACATAGGATAACTACTACACATCACAGAGCGCTCTGTGAATTCATCAGCTAATGTTCACCCTGAATCTCTGAGACACTCTAATGAGAGACAACAAGTAAGCTCTGAGTGCTCCCGTTGATATGTATAATCACTGACTATGTATCCTGTACCTATGCCCTGATTTTATTTATGTAGCCATATTCTTCGTATGAAAGCTCATGATGTGAACCAGCAGCAGGGCATGCATGCTTAAATGGGCAAGTACATAAAAATGCATATTTTTCTATAGAAGGAAGGAATAAGCAACAAAATACATTATTCATTATGATGAATATGAGCTTGTACATTTTCCAAGGAGTCTGAGATGGATTCAGGTTAGCCCGTAAGTCTTGTAATCCCTAGTAGCAATTTAATAGAAATAAAATAACACCTGCAATTAAATGACAAAAAAAAAGAAAAAAAAAAAGAAAAAAAAGAAAAAGTAGTCTCTAGACTTAAATTATTAAGAATGTGGAAGAGCTGCAGTTTTGAGGGTGGGATATTGGGATGGGGCAGTGGGAGAAAGATGTAAACTTAAGATATAGTAACTATGCTCCAGGGTTTAAAACAAACAAACGAATAAATAAATAAGCAAAAAAACACAGCCCCTACCCCACCCCAGCTATCTTTCACACTAATTTCCTCCATGGAGAAAATACTTAGTAATGTCCTACTCTCTTAGTACCTTCTCCAAAAGCAACTTCTGTGGCCACCATTGGTAGATAAAAATCCCATGAACCTACTCCATGTGCAGTAACTGCTCTGCTGTAATTGCACTTAATTCCTAAACTGGGCAGCCAAAGGACTTTCAGTACCCACATTAGAACAATGCCAAAAGGCTGTGGAGTCATGTCTTGGATGCTGGCTAAGGGGGGGAAGTTTCTGGAATGGAAAAATAAAATGCCAGTGTGGAAAAGTCCACTTAGGACTTCATATAATCCACAAGGATTAAAAGAGAAAAAAAAAAAAAAAGACACATCTTGATGTCTTGCCATGTTATGGGCTTTATAAAATGCAGGAACGCCTTAGATGTTCAAATATACTGATAGCTATGGTGCTATAAATGCACAGCAAGAAGTTTAAGTCAATTACAGCAATTCAAAACAACTGATATTAGCATTGCAAGATGATCTACAGAGAAAAAAAGTGCAAAGCAATGCTCCAACAGAGTAGGATGTAAGGCTTACAGCATTCCAGCTGTTAGCGTGAAGCAAACACTTCTAGATAAATGCTTTCATTGATACACACCATATTTTCATTTCTTAGTACTTCCTGTGTGACTATTATGAGAGTACAGGCTTGGCTTAAAAAGCAAAAATATCAGGATTTAGAAAAGAATTACTGAACTTTAGGATGGACTGAAAACTGAAGTTACTGCAAGTCTAGACAATACATAACAGCAGTATGATGAGTGAAACTGATAGCCTCACTCTTTGATTCTCATTAAGGAAAAAATGAAGCTAGTAAGCTACATCCATAAATTGTCAGATTGGATCACCCCTAAACATCTGACTAACAGTCTTGGAAGCAATCCTTCCTGGCAGAGAATGTGATACACAAAACCATTCACTCACACTTTGAGAAGTCAGGAGAAAAGAAACCCACTGATCTGGGATATGCTGTCTGAGGCAGTGTTCTACAATAACAAGCAGTTTTGCCCAAAAAATTGAGGCCAACTTTAAATACGGAGTTACGAGCTGTAAAGAATATGCTTTCAATTCTTCAGTCTCTATTTTCTTGAAAATCTATGAAAATAACAAAACAAAAAAAAAGAAAGGTGGAGGAAAATAAATTCATGGTCTATTTACTGGCTATTACCTCAGAACTACTTACTGCTACTCCTTTAAAAAAACAGAAGGATGTCTCAGAGTGGGCTCTTCTTTTCTCCTCTGCTCAACAAACCAAGAATCCTCTCGTTGTTACTGCAAAGGTTCCATCTAACCAGCACTTCAAAACTTAAACATCTATTCTTCCATTCTGAGTCGCTACCACTAGTCCTGTCATAAAGTTCTGTCTTACGAGTTAGAGCAATGGAGCACAAACTTCTGCCCACCTTCAAAACAAACGCGAACTTTGCAACAGAGCTGCACAAAATCTACTGTATCAGTCACAGTACAATGCTAAAATGAATTTCTTACTACCCACTCTTCATTCCTACACATTAAGAGCATCTTTCAAACATTCAGAAGAATCCATCAAGAGAAAGATACAGATTTAAGACATTCTAAACTTAGTACAGTGAGCACAGTGAGCACAGTCCTATTAAGCATTTCTAAGTTTGTTTTTTTCTTTATGGTTAAGAAACAAAGAAGAAAGCCCCCAGAGTTACTTTTCTATCCTTTTTTTTTTTTTCTTTTAACATGGGCCACAACTAAATTGCTGTTCAAGTCTTACTCAAGACTCACAGGACTGCAATTCTACTGCAGTCTAAATCTCAAACCTGAACCTTAACAGAGAAAATCAACCACTCTGAGTGCAGCAGCAATCATCTTTTGAGAAGTTTCAGCTAACTTCTTTGTCATATAAATCAATTTGGGGGATGGGCTGGGGAGGAAGGTTATGAAAAGAACACTGTAAATTCCTAACCTATAGTAATTCTGTGCTAGTCTACCTAGAAAAAAAAAAAAAAAAAAAAAAAAATAAAGAAAAATAAAAGGAAAAAAAAAGGAAAATCTTTACTAGACGGGTTAGCAGTCTTCCCTCAGACACAAATGGCCATGAGCTAAGGAACAGGGGAGTAAAATGCTAGATATATGTGTGGAAGAGAAGGAAAGAAAGTGGCATTACACCTCTTTCATGGCATGCTCTTCCCCACCGCAGCACTAACTTTTCATTTGTGCTGAGGGCCCTGTGCGTCTGCAGTGCATGACCCACCACAGAGAGAGCACATCCTCCTTCCATGCTCCCCTGGCAACAGGCCTTATAGCTGGAGAGCAACACCTCATTTCTGTACCTATATGCCTGTAAAGTAGTTCAGGGATTTTTCATCACCATTGCTCTGTGTTGCAATGACACAAATCAACGGTAGTAGGGCACCCAGAAGAAAAGTTGTAGATTATTTCCTTTCTGCCTGCTCTCAGCACAACCACAAGGTGTCTAGCAGATTTTCTTCCCCAATTGAGTCTTGATGCACTTCCTATTGAAAAAAAAAAAAAAAAAAAAAAAAAAAAAGAAAAAAAAAGAAAAAAAAAGAAAAAAAAAGAAAAAAAAAGGAAAAAAAAGAACAAGAACATAGTTGCCTACTAAGTTTAAACAGTTATTACTTTGCACTTTCTTAAGATTCTTAGTTACCAGCTGGTTTGAGCTACAGTGACTTTCCCCAGCATATTCTACGGCGGACTTTTCAATACCCCAAATGACTCCCACTGCAGTAAATATTCTTTATAACCAACAGCCCACCATCACCATCCAGGTGTGTAAACAGACCCTTCACTAAAAATCTCACTGCATTGCTGCTTGGACATCAAATAAATCATCCTGTTAAAGAACTAATAAATTTTAAACAAAACTGGAAGGAAAGCTCTTACTAGGATCAAAGCATGTTTTATCACTTGCTGCAGTGCAAGATGTAAACTAATGCTCCCACCTGCAGTCATTTATTTTTAACACTGTGAGGGGAACATCATGACAGCAAATGATATTAATGTCCACCATGTTCCAAACCTAGCATGCAAGATTTAATACATATAGCAAATGTCAGCTGAATGGTTGCTGCTTCTCATGAGTTTAGCTGGGTGGCAGCCTGCTGCCAATCAGGTTCGTCCTCAGCATCTTCCTGAATGCCAGGACATCAAGAGCACTCATCATTCCTCCTCATTTCAAAGACTAAGTCAGTGAAATTTCAACAAAACTTTCTGTGTGTGTGTTCGTGTATTTAAGAAGCTGTAGTCTCAATCAAATAGGATGCTGCTGTCTTGATAGGCTGATTCTAAAACAGCATCAGTGAGGAAGCTTTCTGTACTCAGCTATCAGAAACCATAACCTTCCCTGGTTAAAATGCAACTTTATGACCTTAACCAATTTAAAAATACTTCGAACAAGTGGCTGAGTAGGTTTGAGTCTCTCAGTTTTGTGTACTTGATTGCTTTTTCTGCATGGCTCTGCATCAAAAGTCTGAATTTCTGGTTGATGTACAGCAACAGTTATCCCAACAGGTTATTTATTACCTGTCTTTGCATTTTCAATATACTGTCAGGGCAGCAGGTTTACCTAGCAATTATGCTTTCCACATCAGTGACATGCCATGAGCATTCAGAACTCAGTGGAAAAAGAAGAAAAAAGAAAAAGAAAGGAAGAAAGAAAAGAGGGGGGGGGGGGGGGTTATAATCATTTCACACATCTTCCCCACAGCAAATAAAGGTAGATAAATGGTTTGAGAGAACTGATGAACAGGCATACGATCAGTCTCCTCCTAACTGGGATTAATCCAAGTAGCCTACCTTTCAGAGTAGACTTGAGCTGCCCGTTAAAGTAACAATTAACACATACCGGTATATTGGCAGAACACGGCAAGACACCTGCACACCTGAATTTGCCTTTAACTTTGCATCAGCATCCTTTTCTGGCACTGACTTTCCATGGGGAAGATATTATTGCTTCTTTTTATTCCTCCCCATCTGATGACTCAAACTCACAACCACATAGAGATGAAAAAGCCTAAATGAGACAAGTACGCTTTTCCTTGCATCCCCCTCTCCATGCTGTACATGAATTAGCAAGTTTATTCATTAGGGGTTTTTTTGGAGTCCTTGTTCATCACTTCTTCAATTTCTGTCAATTTTAGAGAACTAGATGTCATCTGCTCCTTTCCTACACAACATAAAGAAATGACCTTGGAAGTAACTTTCCTACATTTTAACTACAAAACTTATCATATAAACACATCTTCACTGTTTCTTTTATTGCTCTTAAAGCTTGTATTCTTCGGGTTACGCTGAATTGTTTGCTTCTATCTAGCCTCCTACACTGGCTCTTCATCATCAGCTTCTTCAGAGAAGTCACACCTGTCTTCATCTATATTACACAGTTTGCATCTTTAAATATCTACTTACAGCATGCCATGACATATAAAAGAAAACTATCTGAGCGACTGTACAAAATTTACTGAAATGCATACTTTTAAGAGTATTGTGCTTTATTGCAGCAGGGCCTCTTGCTGCAGGAAAGGATACTGGTAGAGACTAAGTTCCCTGAGCAAGCATGTTTTGCTACCAAGAGGTCTCTTACCTGACTACTGGCCTCCAAAACTGAGCAAGTATGGTGTTGAGGAGGGGAAAAACACAAGCTAATCCAGACTGAGTATATAGTTAGCACATTCCTGACAAATACTTTAGCTGGTAAGAGCCCCTCAACAGAAACGTTAGCAGTCTTCTGGTATACATGACTGAATGAGGTTAGTTATAGAAAACAGTTCATTCTTCCCTTGAGAGAAATCCTCCCCACACCATCTAAGTGTAACAAGGTTTTTAGGCAGAAAGAATTTGGACTTTTCTGTATTAGTCAGGATGAATCTAGTTTGTGTGCTACAAGTGCTCTCATGCTGCGCTTTTTCCTCATTAAGCATGTAAAAACCATTGCAAAGCAGTGTTAATATTTACCATGCATATGAAGAGTAAGAGAAAAAAAATCAAGTGGTACATTGTGAATGCTGCCATAAACACTCATCCAACTTCTGACTGAATTCATGAATTTAACAAAGATATTCATTACCACAGTACCACACTCCTTGAAAGGAAAAGAAATGCAATTATTCCAGAATAAAAAACAAATGTATACTATATTGAAAGTTCCATTGGCTGACAAAAAAAACTGTAAACTACTTTATTCCACCAGTAAATTTCAGTACATGGGGCTCTAGAACTACAAAACATTACAGAAATCGAATAACAAAACAAGCCCTCCAGAAAACCAAACTCCAAAACCTGTTCAACCCAACATTTTTTCTTCTTGTTTGCCTGTGTGCAATAATGGTAGCTTTTGTTACTTTACTTAATATAGACACAGAAAAACATCAGTAACAGGTGTGAATATTAAAATAGTATCTGAATTTTCAGTCAATTATCTGTGACTTCATCATTTGCTCTTCAAGAGCAATCAGGTAATGATTTAATTAGCAACTATACGTATCTATACTTAAAGGTAACTGCAGAAGCAGATGCACAACCAAGTCTCCTGTTACAGAGTTAGGTAAACACAAAGCATGGCAGCAAAATTCAGGATCTAAGTCTGCATGCTTAAGTTCTTCAGTAACATCATATCCAATACTGACAAATCACTGGAGCAATAGAGGAGAGGAAAAAAGAAAAAAAAAAAAAAAAAAAAAACATGGTCACGGACTGACTAAAAGTCCATTTAGCTGTTTCCTCACTGCATCAAGTTTTGATCCTAAGGATCCTGGGAAAGACCAGCATGAACAGTGGCCAGTATAGCAACCCTGAGGAAAGAATAAAAACAGAGAAAGCCCAGAACACTGCTTCTCCTTATGGCCTCCCAGTTCCCTCCTTCCAATTTTAGGTTTTACAAAATGTATACACCAAGCTAAATCCCAAAGCATGTGCTATTATTTAATTTCCTATAAATTTTCTAGTTTAATGTACCTTCAGAAGACTTAATACACTGCTCTGGACTATCACTTGTTTTTGGTTTGATTTGGTTTGTTTGTTTGTTTAATTTTGCTTACATTTCTCACACATACCAGAAAGATGACTAGAATATCACAGTGACATCCTCCAAGTGGCGGCAAGCTCACCGCCTCTGCCGACCACTTTCCCGTAGAGGCCAGCAAGGAAAACCTTTTTCCTCACGAGATACCAAACCCTTTCCCAAACAGCATATTTCAGGGAAGTATTAAAAGTCACAGTAATAACCCTGGAAATGAGAGACAGAACCACTCTGTATAGCCAGTACTTACCTTATTAAAATAGATGTAATGGTCATCTCATATTGTAACAGGTGCTTGAAAGCATTATGGTACATTTACCTGCACAGTCAGTCTATTACCAGCATTGAACATAGCTTAAATGATAACCCAAATATAAAAACACAACTAAAATTGTATCATACATGTCACATAGGTTGTATATAATAAAATACCCAAGGTTTCTGTGATCTATCTAATCTCAAGAGACACGAAAAAAATCTTTTTATGCCAAGTATTGTTTCTGGTTTTTGTTTATGTTGCCCTATATAATTACTTAGCTGAGAAATTAAAGGCAATAAAATTTACCATTATTTCCACAGGCTTTTATTCTGCCACCAGGAAGAGTTATTGAACTCATTTCTTTCACGATAGACATTTATCACAGATATAATCACATTAAAATAAAGAAGGCAGATTTCTTCATCTCTAACTTAATATTTTTGAGCAGCTATATGATGTGCTTTCTTAACATCAATGTTTTAAGAATTAAGGAGTTCTTTCTGATAATGCACACACTAAGTCAACGCTTATACCACCTTCAGTGAGAGTATACAAATTCCTTTGAACTTTTTAAACTTCTTCCCACACAGGTAAGCTATGCAAGCAGACAGACAAGAACATTAGTGTTAACAAAATTAATCTTTTCTTCCTGCAGGATGAGTAAATGCTACCTGCTCTGAGTTTGTTTTGTTGTTGTTGTTTTGTTTGTTTTAATGCACTGTTTACAGAAGGAAACATCAGGAACCCTCACAGGAACATCTACAGAGGGAATCATTCAGAAGCGCTACAGAGAATTTGCCAGAAAAGCAGGCTAAATTGAATTTAATGTAACACTCAATGATTCATAGTATCATTCTACATTAAACATTTGAAAAGAACGTTTTTGTATCTTTCCAGATTGCACCCTCAACCAATACTGTTTAATCAGGTATCAGAGTGAATAAATATTTGCAATAAAAACAAAAAACAAATATTTAAAAATATTTTTATTAAAAAGTCCTGTCCCAGTCAATGATATTAACTAAATTATTTTTTATGAAGGTGCTCTGACGCTACTAGACACAGTGTCTCTCCCCTCTCTTTATCCATACATACAATGACCAGATTTCAGGTGGAATGTAGCAGGATTCTGATTGAAATAAATAAATACATAATTATTGGTGATGGCTTTTGATCTCAAGACTTAAAAATCAGTGTCATGACTGTGTAGTATTACAAGGTGTATATGAATTCTTTCTGATTTTCCAAGATTTCAGCCTGTGTGAAAAAAAGCTCAGTAAACATTTGTCCTGGACAAAGTAGTACTTAAACTTGCAATTCCATGTGAAAAAACACTGTTTTGTTCAGATACAGTGCATAGTTACAAAATTTTAGCACCTACAGTGTGCATGGTTGTGACTGCAGAGAAACACAGGTACAGAGAGCCTTTGTTTTTGACTGTGCATATGACTTGTACAATTGAAATATCCACAGTATCTGCTTTGGACAAAAATTACTTTTTCTTAAACTCCATTTCAAATTGTTCTAGCCATAATCAAGTAAAGCTGCTTTTTTTGCACAGGGGAACAGCTGACTTAACAAAAATATTGCAAAAAGTGAGTTTTTATTTCTGCTTATTTATTTTGTAAGGTGGCAAGCATTTGATTCTCCCTAAGTTTTCAGAAATGAAGTAATGTTGGGCAAATTGCATCAAATGCATTCTTCACACACAGTACATAAGCATAATAAAAATGCACAATATACACATTCACATGGCCAAAACTGCTGAACTGTCATCTCTCTCAATTACTTCTCTTGACCTTGAACAAGTTCTGCCCATGACTACATGAGAATAGAACTGGATCTGATACAGTCCTACAACTCTTCTGCAGCTCTGAACTACCATTGAGACCGTTTCTGTTCTGGACTCGGCAATAAACAACAAAGCAGTGTAAGTTTTTTCATGCCAGACCAGGAGTTACATTTGCCCAGTGTGTATCTAGAACCAGGCTGGATGTAATGTCTCATCCTGGTATTTCATTCTTACTCCTCAGAGAGTATGAAGGGTACTTAATAATGCCTGTCTCTGCTAGACCAGTCCCAGGCTCCATTTTCCACAAACAATTCAAAAGCTATAAACAGTTGTTTCAACTGAAGTCATTTGATAGACACAGAAAATCACAGAATGTGTGAAGGTATCTGCATATAACTCACTGGAAAAATGTCCATAATGGATAAGTTCGGATTAAATCTTAAATACTAGCTTTCCCTCACAAATATCTTCACCTAACTTACATGATATTATACATTTCCCTACAAACTGCTAAAAAAGAAAAGGGATGGTGTTTTTTTACCCTTCATCCAAATGCACGCTACCATTTATTTCTCCCCGAGTTAATGACAAAAAGCTTTTTCCCCACGAGTTTTTCTCTCCAAGAAGCCATCATTCAATTTTTTCTCCTTTTTTTTTTTTTTTTTCCAACTAAGACTGAGAATGGAAATGATAGAACAACCTCAAAACTGATCCTGCTCAGACAAGGATATGCTATGGTAAGTCTTCAGCCCAAATGACCTCTGTCCTTTGCTTTGGGATGACACAGGTACAACACCAAGCCTTGAGATTTCACAGCAATAGTGCTTTAGAAGAAACCCATCTAATCATGGTAAGCCAGAAATACGCTAATGAGCTCCTCTGGAATACTTTTTTTGTTTATTTCAGATAGGTCAGAATTAGATTATTAAAGATGCGGCTGTTTAATGATGCACTCTTACTAGTTACTGATAAACATGTCATTTAAATTCCATAGCACCTGCACTGCAAAGTCTCAGAACTGAGCTTGAAGTCCAGAAATGAACTGCAGTGGTAGTAGGGGAAAAGGACATACATGAGTGATTTAGAAGGGAAAAACAAAAACAAACAAACAAACAAAAAAGACCATACTGTGAAGCGTCTAAAAGGCTTTTGTAATCCTTTGTAATTTCTTTCTTTAAAAGCAAATAATTTAGCAGGGTCAGGGGGGAGATTAGAAAGAAAGGGAGAGGGAAAAAGAAAAAGAAAAAGAAAAAGAAAAAGAAAAAGAAAAAGAAAAAGAAAAAGAAAAAGAAAAAGAAAAAGAAAAAGAAAAAGAAAAAGAAAAAGAAAAAGAAAAAGAAAAAGAAAAAGAAAAAGAAGAGAAAAACCCTCTGCTGGTTTTGCTAGAATTCTTCTTTGAGGTCACAGAAAACTAGACTTAAGACTTCCCTACTCTGTCTTCTGACAATATCCTTTACTTCAGTGACTGAATCACATAGCTTTTTGGGTGTTTTTTGTTGTTGTTGTTTCTTGTTTTCTTTTTCTTTGTTGTTAGAAACCTTGTTTTTTCTCAGTTAGCACTAAAATCTAATTTCTTATGTTATGACATGCAGCATTTTCCATGAAGATAGTATATTGAAATTCTACTATTCCAAATAAAAATAGCATTTAAAATCACCTCAGGACTTTACACACTGCAAATAAATACAAAAGATTCCTTTTTTCCTTTAGGTGAGCACTTCGTAGGCAAATATTACACAAGTAAGGACAGATCCTTAAATGTCAGGTATTCTTGTGTAAGACAGCTCAAAATGTCCATGAGTTAAAATTATAATATTAATATACAGTATATTCTTTTGCTTTTTTATTTCTCTTCAAATTATTATGTTAACCTAATACAGCTCCAAGAAAGATTAATTAACTAGGTATGAGGAAATCATAATTCCTGCCTAGGAACAGGAGAAGCAACATTGAAAACTAACCCTCTAAGTTGATTGCTTTTACTCCTAAGCAGTTCAAGACACAGTTTATGGAATAAGAACATCAAGAAACTGAGAAGATAATACAGTGAAGTTGCACAAACAATTAATTTGTTTTCACTCAACAAATTAATTCTGGTCACTCTTAATCGATCACTGTAACATTCTGGTCACTGTAAGCTTAACTAAATAGTTAATGCACCTTCAGTTTACCTGGGGAATAAGCATTTTTTTCCCATTTTTTCAAGTTCAGTTCAACTTGGTGAAGTGAAACAGCTAAACTCTCACTGAGCAGTGAAAGCAGAATAGAACCCTTGCATATGCTCTTATATCAAAAACAAAGTAAGCACTTTTGTAATTATTTATTTTGGTGTAGAAAGTACTAACATGCAAAGAATTTACCTGCAAATTAGAATGGCTGAAGAGACACTTGGAATAAATACAGGAACTATGCCAAAGACAAGTGTGTCCACTGCTGCAAGGAAAGTGTGTCAGTGATCTGACTTCATATCACATTCAGTGTTATTGTGTCAAAAGTGAGAGAAAGAAAGAAAGAAAAATAAAAAGGTGGCAGTAGGTGAAGAGATCCTGCCAAGTATCCCATCTTAAGCAACTTTTTAAGTTGGAGCAAAACCTAGTCTTTCTTACATTGAAATTCTCATCAACAGTCACAAACAGGTGTAATTAGGTATTTTCATAACAAATACAAAACTTCTCAAAAACAGCCAAATCAGATTTTGATTTATGTCATACTGCAAAAACAACAGGTGTGTACCCACCCCACTAAACAGTTGGGTAATTTCATTTTATTTTCTCCACTGCGATAGTCCTAACTTGTATTTTATGTTCTGGCCTGGAGGCTGGCTTTACAAAACTGATTTCACTGACTGCTAGAGGAACCTTGCTAGATTTATAGAACCATCTGCTGGTAAAAATCAGAGGCTATTTCATGCTTAACAAAACTTAAAATAATATTTTGTTCCATAGATAGGCATATATTGCACATAACAGCCTGCATGCCATCTCAAAATGTGGGCTGATTGTCACCTTAGTGTTGGTAGGAAAACAGTTGCCTTATCCAGTATACCACAGTTATGTGAACAGAATGTATTTCAACATGATTTCTATTCACAGCTTAAGTGAATCATTTCCCTTTTAATTCCCCACCCCCAACTATTCATTTATATACAGATGAGCAAAGCACTTTGATGAAAGTATGTTCCAGAATAGACAAAAACTCCAGAATTTGCAAGTTTATTTTTGCAGAAGAGAATGATATAAAACAAGGAGCCAAAAAGAAAAAAGTCTTTACAACAGATTACATATTTTCTTATTTTAAACATCCTTTCCTTCATCCCTCCTCCCCCATGCGAAAACAACTCCAGAGACCCAGACAAGTATAACATAATTAATGCAATTAATTTAACCCAATCTCAATATGTCCTTAAGAAACTCATACTTTGGAAAACAATTTGTGCTTGTTGTACACCTTATTCAACGCTACTTCAGACAAGAAAGCAAATTAACATATTTTTGACTATGATAGTATTGCATACTAGTAGCACTCAAAATATATCATACTTATGTCAATATATGTATTCACTGATAGCTGCATCAAGAATGCTCCATGACTACAGAGCATCTAATTTAATTCTGCCTGTTTTACCTACTTTTCTGTAAAAAAGATTTTTCTTTGTCCTGCTGTTTGAGACACTAAGACATTCTCGGGGAAAACCATATTTAGAGAATGTTTAGAAACGTAACATGTTCTATCCTTAACTTTATACATCTGTCAGCAGAAGTATGTCAGTATGGGCTTTACCCAGAAAAAATATAAACACAATTAGCACTGAAGCAAATGGATAATTGTTGGATACTGTTCATTAAATATATTCCTACTAAGCGCCTGCAAGTTCAGCTAGGCTGAGGCCTAGCCTTTTTTTTTTTTTCTGGAACAGATTTGTATCACAAAGAAAAGCTATCCTTCTGAAACAAATACCAACAAATAAGAAAAATTAGTTTGCATCTTATGTACCTCCCTGACAGAGAGTAACATTAAATCTGCTTCATTTACTATGTGCAATGACCTATTTCTTCTTTTTGGGGGTAGAGTGAAATTACTGGATATTGTTTTGTCTGCATGTTTTCCTGCAAGTGTTATGATGTGTATTTTCCACAGTAACCTAAACATTTATTGTTTCAATTAAATAAGCCTTACTGCACAAAGAGGGATTTCAGATTTTTATTCAAAAAATGCAAGGAAACCAAAGATTCAACATCCGGAGGTTTTCAGGGTACATCAATCATTGTATGGCAAATCCCCACAACCTCAAAGCATGTCTTATAGAGGTCATATTTGATATTGGGGATGAGGAAAGAAGGCTTGTATTTATCAATATATATATATATTGATTCTTTGCTAAAACAACTAATTCTTACCATTTTTAGACTGTAAAGTCTTGGGACTGCAGTTTCTCTCAGGTAGCACAAGGATCTGAAAACAATTAAAAAATAAAAAATGAATATAATTCAAACTGTCGCAATACTTAAAAAGATTTTTTTCTCCAGCATAACTGCGAGTGATCCAAGCATAATCCTCAGTGGTTAAGATTAAAGTCATGCAAATTATTCTAACCACACGTACGCTTATATAGCATGCTTCTCTGCACTTCAGTGGTCTGTAGGCTTAAATATAGGACAAAGGAATCCCTGGTACCTAGATTTGCAAAACCCTATGCTATTCTTAGCACTTGGTACATCTCTAAAAAGCACTATACCTAATGGTTAACACACCCAAAAATCAGTCAAGGGGACAAAAATCTGTCATACTATGCTTATTGTCAAGGTGGTCCATTGTTCCCAGGCATACGACAGTGTGTTTTTTTTTTTTTTGCAATCAAGAAACAGTGTTAGGCTTTCACAACGTAATGGCCCAGAGAGTAGGTATTTTTGGAAATGGCACTGCATTACATAACCTCCACTTTCGTCTCTCTCTATTCCACACACAAATGCACACACCTATTTTAAATAGTGAGGAAAAAAGAGTAAGTCCTACCTCTTTCAAACGGTTCTTTAAATTACTGCTCTCTCAATTGAGTGAAATTGTAGCACACCTCCTTTACCAGTTTTCATACAGTGACAAAAATTAAAGTTCTCTTCTATTGATTATGTATTTCTTACCTATAGTGTGTATGTATGAAATGCAATTAGGTATGAGTCATATGTTTGCACACAAACACATACATACATACTGGATATAAAACTGCAAACTCATATACCTATAAATGGACATAGAAACGTTTGAAAGAAAGCACATCATGAAATGCACACCAAAATACGTTTGTTTTTGTTTTGTTTTTTTCCTCTCTCTAAAGAACCACCCAAAATTTAACTGCTGCACATGCAAAAATGCAGAAGGCTGTTGCAAGAATGACTGCTTTCTAAAAATAAACCCCAGCAGCCTGAGAGGAATCCAGTGTCAGGGCGGAGAAGAGGGAGATTCGTTTTACAAGGGAGAAGAAAAGAGACGAAAAACCAATCCTAGAGCCTCGCATGCATGCTAAAAATTTTTAAGTGCATTAGGTTTAAAAATGCATTTTGGTGGTTTTGGAGTGCAAAAACGAAAAAAAAAAAAGAAAACAGTTTTATAAAAACGCTCCTCATCTCCCCTTGCATGTGTGCACAAAAATCCCCAGCCTAGAAATCCAGCCTTAAAGCATAAAGACAAAGAGTTAAATACATATAACTGCACGTTTTCTCATCTTCTTTTAAAAAAGCCTGTTTGGAAACGTGCACCGAGAGGGGGGAAGGCAAGCTGCAGCAAAGTCCAGCTAAGGGCAAAAGGAAATGAAAAGAAACAAAGAAAGAGAGAGAGAATTAATTTAAAAAAAAAAAATCAAATAAAATTCTGTGGATTGGAATTGCATATACTTACAGACAAAAGCCCCCGCTCCCTGCTCACTTTCTGTCCTTTCTACATGATCTGAAACACAAATGTGGATTAAAAAAGGGCAGCATGCTACAGAGGGAATTTATAGTTGGGGGAGTGGAGAGAGGGTAGGGGGTGTGGGGAAGAATGACTGCACCTCTTCCAAAGTGCAGCCTTGGAGAAAAAGGGGTGGGGGTGGCTGGGGGAAAGTCTCTCTCGCTCTCCCTCTCCCTCTCCCTCTCGGGCTGGGTTTTGGTTGCCAGCGCTGGTTTATATTGAACAATGAGCTAATTCTGATGGCAGCTGGCTAGCCGCCAGCTCTTCCCCCCCCCCATCCCCCGTCCCCTCCTTACACACACACGCTCCCCCCCTGCCTGCCCGCCTCCCCCCCCGCCCTCTGCTGCAGCGCCAGACTGCTTAGTCTGCAATAATCCGCAGCCCCGCGTCCCCCCTTCGCCGTCTGGCAACCGGGGCCAGCGACCGCCCCGACGACGGCCACGGCCGCCGCCGCGGGCAGCGCAGGGGGACGCCGCCGCCGCCGCCCCCCGAGGCGGCGCTGAGGGGAGCGGCGGCCGTTGGTGCGCGGCCGTTGGTGCCCCCCCCCCACTCCAACCGTTCCCTCCCTTCAGCGCGGCGCCCTGCCAACGGCTCGGGGCGGGGGGGGTGGGAGGGAGGGAGCAGGCACATACTGTAATAATAACCCTGCAGCAGCAAAGGGCATCTGAGGAGAAGGGGAGGGAGACGGAGGCGGCCGCCCGCCCGCCGCTGTGCCTGTCTGAGAGGAAAGAAAATGGTGGGCGGGGAGGAGGGGGCGCCGCGCCGGGCGGGGTACGGAGCGGGGCAGGCGGCGGCCGGCAGCAGGTGCGGGCGGATCCGGCGGCGGGGCTGAGTCCCCCTCCAGCCCCGGTCCCTTCCAGCGCCGGGGCTGCGGCTCTGCGGCTCTCCCCAGTCAGGAGCCGCAGGTGCGCCGAGGCTCGGCTGAGAAGCGGCGGCCGGGGGCGTGAGGTGCTGGCCCAGGCAGCCAACGTGCTGCTTCATTGCTCCCCCCCCTTTCCTCCTCCCGCGTCCATGAGGGGGAAACGCAGCCAGGTGGCACCTCACAGGCGTGCCAGTGCACCGACGGTTTGCGCAGGGTCTGCTGAGGGTTGCGGAAGCTTTGTGAGGTCCCGCGTTATCGTAAGTGGCCCCAGTTGTGCTTGTAAGGGGCAGAGAGTGAGAAACAAGCAGCCAAGGGAAGTACAGCATGGTGGCTCAACAGACTACACGAAGACTCCCACTGCGAAGGCACCAGGAGCAGTGTAGACACAGCACAGTGAAAGAGAGATGATGTGCTGCTGCATAGTGTCACTCCAGAAAATGCTACACAGGGAGGTATGATTAAATAAATAAATAGAGAAACAAGTGCTAAGAACCGGATTCTGTTACCCTGCAGCTTTTGTAGTTACCTTCCTCAAGGTTAAAATGTTTGAGGCAAAGTAGGTTGAAATGGTTTGAAATTATACATGCTGCAGGCTAATAGAAAATTCAGATTTCTGTTTTTGGCCTTAGGTTTTGAACAACCAACCTTGTTTTTCGAATCCACTTTTATTAACTCCCCAGGAAACCGCATTTTTCAGTGGTCCACAAAGGATTTCCATATGTTGAGTGAAATCAGCTTGATAGCATGTCCCTGCACCTCCCTGATCAGCTACTGCATCACTGGGAATGCTTGCAAGCCTACCAGAAGATCAGGCAACTAGAAGGGAGAAATGTGGGACTCAAGGAGCCTCTGATATTCAAACCTATGGTAAGCTGTGATAGTAATTCAAACTTCAGTGCATCAGGATCAGACTGTTAGCCACTTAGGGCACGTTGCTACATCATGTAATTATTCCATTTCCTGGAACAAATTTCCTCAAAGAAATCAGAGAGTATCTTTCATCCCCTCTTCTTTCTGCTGGACGTCACATAACCTGCTGGCACCACTCCGTTGGCACACACAACTGGACTTCAGTCACAGCCACTCCTGAGACCTTTTCACCAGCTTGTTCTTTTTCCCTTCACTACCTCTGCTCAGAGGCGGGTATCTGTGATGTCTCTTCCTTACAAGGAGGGCCAGGTCCGCGTTATTCTCTTCTGTTTGGACGCATGCCACACTCAGACCTCTTCTCTGCTGTTGTCAGTTCTGAGTATGGACTGTGCCCGCTCCCTCCAGTTGGAGGCTGAGCAGGTCTCTGTGCCCACGCACTCCCTCTGAAGCCTGGCGGAATTCTAGCTTTTAATAACAACCAGCTTGATACCAGGTAACCGAGCTCAGCCACCTTCTTCCTGACAGCGTGGGGCCACTGCCAAACCCCATCTGGCCTTCTTCACTTGCACCTCTTTTACCATTCGTACATTCTCAGGACATGTTGCCAGCTGCCAACAGCCTTGCCAACAGTTCTGCAAGCACTGCCTTGCACACAACCCACAGCATTTGCTTCTTTGATTTGACCCAGCTCACAGCCCTGTGCTTCCCAGCAAGATGTGTATAGTAGGGTGTTTGTGGTAGCACCTAACGTTGACTGCCCCAGCCCAGAGTGGCAGCTGTGAAGGCACTCTCAGAAGTTTAGCCCACAGGTCCCAGTCTCCCAAGCAGCTTTGGCTATTCTCTCTCCTCTTTCTTGCCCCCTGTCTTTGCTGCAGGATGATAACATACAAAGACACACAGCAGAAAGCTAGAGAGAGCACATTTCAGACACAGTTTTTTTTACACAAATGAAACGTAGAAATTCTTAGTTAATAGTGGTTGTGTCAGTTCTCCTGCCTGCTTTCTCTACAGGTTACTACCCATCAGCTAATAGGCCTCTTCTCACATTAAAGGCTATATATTTAAACTCTGTCTTGAGATGGTGAAGGAGAATTCTTCCAAATTTTTGCTGAAAAGCAGACATTTAGGCAGCCAAGTTCCTTATATGTCCCCTCATCTGCACACCATTTGAGAACCTACCCCACATTCCAAAGTCCTTTACTGGAGCCACCACCAATGATTGTAGATCTCCATCTTGGACATGAGCCCTAAAACCTTCATTTTCTTCCCAATGGCTTAGTTTGTTACCCCAGGTAAGCAACCTGGTTTGCTCTGCTGTGTATGCTTTCCCATATCTGGAAAGTCTTACACCTGTTTGTTGCCTGTTACAAGCTAAGTTGCTGAGTTCTCCTCAAAGTCTGTGCTGTTTAGTTTGGCTGTAATGTCTTGAATTTTCTTGTTGTTAGCCACATTCCACTTGAAGCACTGAATGGAAACTCAGAAGTGAAGGCTTAACTGGCAACAGGAATAAGAAGACAAAAACCTGTAAGTGTGGGAGAAGAAAAGGAGGCAGCAGAAGGACACAGAAAGACTCAGTCTGGCCCTGTATGGAATAGGAGAGGTTCAACCACTCCTGGTTCTGGAAATTTAATTGCTGATCCAAGGTTTGCAAAACAAAAGCCTAATATGGAGTTTGTTGGCCCCAGGTTACAAGGTGGAAACCTGGAAACCTTAAGAGTCAATTCAAGCAAACTGGTAAGATTGAGCTGAAAATAGCGTTGAAAAACAATTGACAGAAATTATTAGTTGAAATACGTTAAATTTTTGATCATTTATTTGTTTTAACTATTTGTTAATCCTTGGTGTTCTTTCCCTATTCCTGTTATTCTTTACCCATTTGTAAAAAAGGTAAAGAGCATTAATATGCTGAGAAACACGAACAGGCAAAATGGTAAGTTACAGGGAAGTGCAAATCGTTTTGCACCTGCAGATGGGACCTCCAGCCCGACTGTGACTCCAGTGCCAGACTTCCCTCTTTTACTCTCAAATCATCCATGCAGTACTTCATTCCTGCAAATGTGTAATGCAGGTAAATTGTTCCACTGTCTCCAGGAAGACTAGATTTAACCTCAAGCCTAATTTTTATACTCTGTGGTTACTTAAACCAGTCTGATTTTTTTCTGCAGTCAATTTTAGATAGGAAGAAAAAGGTTGTTCTTTCTGCTACCTCTTAGCTGTGACAATTCCTTTGATTCTTTTTCCCTTTATTTCTCTCTTTGGCCTGAGCTATAAACCCCAAAATTGATAAAACCCTGACTTACAAAGCATTATGATTACAAAAATAGTCTAAAATGGACTTGCAAAGCAGGGAGAGCAGAACAGGCTCTTGCGGCTGAGGGGAAGGTAAAAGCAGCAGAAGTTATGCAATTAAAAAAGATACACTGTTATATCAGAATATAAGTCAGCAGCTGGGAAACTCCATAGATTGCAGTGAACAGGCACAAAACAGTCACCAGAGGATTACTTAGAAGCTGTCCTTCCCAGTTCTGACAGTGAGCAGAGAAGCTGTATCCTACACTAGAGGCCACAATTCCCACTCTTATTCTCACCTGCATCGTTCAGCCATTGATTACAGTATTGTGCACGATGCAGAAAAGTAGCAGGATCCTGATCTGGAAATGGGTCAGATTCAAGCGTGACACAGGTATTATAGAGAGCTGCTAGCTCATGTAACAAATGGGCTGCAGACTGCATTGAGCACCTGAAATAAAAAGGTGGGAGGATAGCAGATGAGATCCTGGTAGAAGCAGGCAGTTTAGCAACTGAAGCCAGGTCGTGCGTTCAACTCATTATAGAACCATCAATAAAAACGAATTCAGTTATAATTTTTCAGCTTTTGTGAATATGCAGCTTCTCTGAATGATATCACCCCTGCAGCACGTTCACAGATATATTCCAAAAAGACCATATAGCACCACAAAGAATATCCACATGTAAGCATAAAGATAAATAAAATGACAGCCTTTCTTTCTTGCAGATTCTTCTGCTACTTGTGCCCTTTCTACTCTTAAGCTCTATTCATCAGTAAATTAATACAAGGAAGGAAGAGGGTAATTGCTTTGCTGCAGCTAAAAACTTCAGCAGATTTTCCATATATTTCCTTATAGCCATAAGGGGGACAACATAGATCATAAACTAGTTATCAGAAATTGTGTGGTGTTTTCCTGGCAACTAAATTAAAGTTAGAGGGGAAGGTTATCCATTAAATGACTTTTCAAGAAGACTTAAAATGTGGGATCTATTTCCAGTTTAGTCTTCTGGGGGCTGGATTCAGAGGGCTTCTTTTCCTGTTTGTCTCCAAATCTATGAGAATTTTGTTTTCATGTATTTCTATTACCAAACAAAATGAGCTGTGCATAAATAACTGATGGAACTGAGCTATCTGGAAGATTTCCAATTAAGATTAGTTTGTCATTACATAAACCAAATGTTAAGGATTTTTTTACTGGTGCTCCATCAGAGGACAACTTGGATGGAAGAATTGCACTTCAGCTCAAGAAAGGAAATCTGCTGTATGAACATATTCTCTTCTAACAAACAAAAGCTCCTCACACTTCCAGAAGGAATCATTTACCACAGTTCCTCTGCAATAATGACTGACACTGAATGCTTGACACAAAGATGTAAAATATGCAGGATATTTCAAAAATATACCAATGGAAGGAATGTCATAAACCTTGATCATGGCAAAGCCTGTACACTTAGATTAGCCCCCTTGATTTAAGTGAAGCTGCCTACAAGTGTACAGTTAACTACACAGCTGAGGTTAAACATTATCAAAGTTAAAATTAAAGTCTAGATCCACTAAAAATCTTTGGATTTTTTTGCTATGGACTTTTATGTTGTTTTTTTGTTGTCGTTTTGTTTTGTTTTTCTGTACAGACTAGACAGAGATGATTTGTGAAAGTTGCAGAATAAGAAGCACTACAAAAGCAGTATGATTTGATCATGACTTGTGGCAACAGAGAGAAAAAAATGTAAAAATGGTGCAAATTTCAGTCCTCACGCAGAGGTGAGTAGAGTTCCAAAAGGAATAGTAGATAGTAAAAGAGAACTGCTACAGAAGCGGTGAAAAAGATTGAATTGAATGTATTGAATGTTTTCATTTCAGTCAAGAGCAATTCATAATTTCCAGATCAGCAGTTCACAGAATCACACAGTCACAGCAGGGCTGAGGCTGGCGGGGACCTCTGGGGGCACTGCTCCAACCCCTGCTCAGGCAAGGCCACCCAGAGCAGGGTGCCCAGTCCAGGGGGCTTTTGGAGATCCCCAAGGAGGGTGACCCCACAGCCTCCATGGGCAGCCTGTGCCCATGTTCCTACACCTGCACAGCAAAGCAGTGCTTCTACATACCTAAGTCATGGCTGCCTAATCTTTGCACGATCAGAAAACTATGCTTAAAAAACAGTGCTAGTTACCAACTAGCTTAAGGTCTGGATGTACCACAGATTCAAAGAAGAAAATGAAAAACCATCAAAAAAATCAACAGAAAAAACAATTTCAGAATTTTAGTAGATACTTTCTGGGCAGAAAGAACACTAAAAGAATCAGATCCATTATTTATGGTAAATTATCCTCTCACCTGTGCTCAAAATTCAATCTACTGGCAAGTTTGAAGTGACAAAAAAATTACCTGACTCCTATTTAGAGAAGCATCTAATTTTTGCTTCATAGGAAGACCTGAAGTGGTGTCTTGATTCCTCTGCATACTGTCACAGAACATGGATTAAAAGTAAAAAGCAGCTGCAAGGAAAGAAAACTTCTCTCTCTTGGGTTTTATCTTTCATTTGCAGGTTGTGGCCAGATAGCTCATGCCATATACATTCTTTGTTAATGCAGTGCTGTATGACCTTGTCCATAGATTCTTGCCTACACATGTTCCTGCTATATAATAGAGTGTCAGATATGATGAACGTCAAGGTGTTTCTTTCATTTGAGAAGAGCACTGTAAGCCACTCCATTTCCCTCTGTGGTACTCTGCTGAGAAATGTTTTAGTATAAACGTTTAAAAGTGCATACAAATGTAGAAATAAATGGAGATTTTGGAATGAACAACAAAAATTATTAAAAGCATGGATAACCTCTACGACAAAAATAATAGTAATAAACAACACAAAAAAATGTACAGCAGCCACAGCACCAATATGGGCCTAAGGCCTCTAGCAGTGCAAGCGGCTGAAAAAAACAGCTACAGTGGTCTGCTTACCCAACAGTCTTCTGAGGAAGCTCTTCATGATCCTAATTCAGGGGTGCTCCCTTGAAACACATAACTTCTCTGATCTGGTTAACTCCAGCAAGCCTCAGTCACATTTAAATTGTAGCAGGTGTCAGATGGACTCTTAAAAATTGTGACCAAATGAAAAAAAAAAAAAAGGTTTTATTTTTAATCTACTACCTGACAAGTCCATTGAGTACCTCCTAATTCTTATGCTTGAGTAAAACTGAATTATTCCTTAATCAGGATTTACAGTTCCCATTAGCTTTAGAGGAAGTTAGGGTTTCTGTTGTAGCCAAGCCCAAAATGCAGAAATGGATAATCTTGTGGATTAGTTTGTGAGTGATTTGTGTTACCAAAAAAATAAAAATAAATAAAAAATCCTGTAGGTCTAATTGATCTTTTCAGAACATATGCATTTTACTTATGGAACACCTTGATTTATTTATCAGTGTCATCCATACAGATATTTGTACCAATATTCTAAACACTAATAAATCAAAAGGCACATTCATAGTTGGTAGATTAAATTTTGAAGAAAATTTGTGTCAGCGTATTAAGCAAGTATTGTGTGACTAAACATTTAGAATTTGGCTTGACTTTGACCTTTTGTTCTCTGTAAAATCAGTCAGTGCTCCTGTTGTACAGCTGGATTGCCAAAATATTCAGAGCAATATTTTCAAGCCTGGAAAATGGAATCTTCTGAATTCAGAACAATCTTATATGTGGTCATTGTAAAGCTTTCTTTGTCACATGACAGAGGAAACATTGCCATTGAATATTACAGAGACACCATTAACTGAAGTGCTGCAAGTTTGGTATGATTTGTATTCCATTGCCAAATTTTCTTTCAAGGAAATTATGATCAATGACTAGAAAAACACAGGTTCAGAAATTTGCAAAAGAATCTGCAGCTTGGGTTTGAAGTACAGCAAACCCAGGTGCTTAAAAACAGAGGGAGCACATGTAACTCTAAGAGTGACTGGAAAACAATTGTTCCGCTGGCCAGGATGAAGAATTAGCATGTCCCTGGAGAAGGAGGTCAAGAGCATGAAGAGGAGACAGCAGATAAAGTCTTAGACATGAGTAAACTTAAGAAGAAAAATTAAAGTGCAGATCATGAGATTTGTTGTTGTTAAGTAGCCAACTAAACTGAATTCAAATACGAGAGCGTTTGTGTACTTTGTGCAAACCAACTTGAGATGTTTCCTAACTTACGTTGACATTCGATGAATGTCATTTTGATATATGCACTTGTATTGTTGTTGTAGTTGCTCTGTTTAAGAAACTTGAGATGCAGACCAGCTCTGTAACTCTCACTACTATAAGCAGCATTCATTCACATTAGTGGCTGCGGAGAGGACAATGCGTTTAATGCTGTTCCAAGTAATGGTTCAAGAGATGAGCCTTTCTATTCAGGTCAATTAAATAAACACAATCTATTTCATTTGAATTCATGAGAATTCACTTAATTAAAAATGTAGACTACAGTTTTTCTGTTATGGGCTACGCTTTCAATTATTCTCAGCATTTAGTGAGAACTTCAAAGATTAGCTTAGTGAACACTTGAGGAGGATAAGCCCAGGTCAAGTCTAGCTATAAAGCTGAGTTTAAAATTAAAATTAATTTGACTGTAATGTCAGAAGAGAGGATCAGTTGTTGCCAGTTTACCAATTCTTGAAAGCAGGATTAGAAGATAGGAGTTTGCTCCATATCAATTCTGTCAGTTTATTTTCAAATGTCTGGATTTTTACTTTTTTTTTTTTTTCCTCACTATAATGGAATTAAATACAATCAATGAGAGAAATTTCATTCTAGATTAAGTTCCAAAATATTGAGGACCACCATTGCCAATCATGCTGAGAGTTTCTATGATTTCTATGATTACAACAACATCATTGTCATTACGTTAGAAAATAATTAAATACCTCTGAAATTTCTGCCACCAGATATGGAAAGGAAGGTCTGTAAAAGTTGTTGCAAAAGGGAACACAATTAGGGTCAGACACAAAAATAAATATTTGTGTGTGAAGAATATATAAAAATCAACCAATATACCCAATGGTACCTAAGGAATAAGTGAAATTCCTACAGCTCAGGGACCTTTAATTCTTTATTATAGACTACATTTCCTTTGGAGTGTTTCAGGCCTAGTATCAAGAAAATGTGAAGCTGTGGAAATGATGGGTATGGTATTAATGACATTCTTTGGCTAGATTCGTGGGCTCAAAACCAAAAATTAATTTTTCCTTTTAACCATAATGAGTCATAGCTTCCTCACTACAGAAAGAGATGGTAAGAATTCAATTGCCCCACGATTCTCTTTTTTTTTTTTTTCTTCTAACATTGCACTATGCTTTCTATGACAATCTGTATCACAGTTCAATTTTTTTTCTCTTTCAAATGCCTGCAGCGTATATCTGGAACTTCACTTAAAGCCATATTGTTTTACTCTGCAGGAAAGAGTTCTGACTCTGTTCCCCCATAACATATCTCTCATTCATTCCCACTCACTTTTGGAGAAAGTAAGCTTCAGTCCATTATCCTCCATCAAATGGTTCTCTCTTTTTCCTGGTATTTTTCATAATAGCAGCCAAAGAACCAGGCAGCAAAGGATTAAAGTTAAAAGAAGTTAAAAGGTCTATCTTAAAATGGTGAACAGAGCGGCTTCCTTGAAGACTTGTGCATGTATATTTGCAGAACTCTGCCTTTGTTGCCACTGGTAAACCTAGGATTCAGCAATCCCAGCATGCCATATAAAGAAATTATGCTTTTTTGAAAAAAAAAAAAAAGTCCTAATGACAAACTACTTCCTCAATTTACCAGCAGGTCAGTTACTCTGTATTTTACACTGATGAATGAAAACCTGATTCTGGCTCTGGAGAGATAATCGCCTGCCTGGCATCTGCCAGATATCCATTGTAGAATATTGTATGAGCTTATCTCGTGCATTTTCAGTTTCGCCAATACACCTGCTTTGCCACCTTCACCAGTGTTGGGTGAAATGGACTTCTGATCTCAGAACAAAATACTGTGATCACTCCTACATTCTTACATTATAGCATAAAAATGCAATATTCTGCCTCCTTTACTCTGGCTTATTTTTAACTACATAATATTTTTATCAAGGGTAATAATAATGGTTACTTCTTAAAACTAGCACTTTCTCCTCTTGATCAGCTACAAAAGTGTTTAAGCTAGATAGAGGAGATGGGGGAACTGGCAGCAGAAGAGCTTTGTGTACCTAGGAAGCTGCACATTACAGTCAAGAGTGCTGTCACCTCGGCAGATGACTATAGTTACTTGCTACTAATAAGTTAATAATACATTTCGAGTGGCCTTTGGTGAAAGCTTTGTTGATTTGTGTCTGGCACTACTTAAAAAGAGCTTTGTTTATGATGTTCCTTTTGGAGTTATCTTTTTTAACTTTGGCAGTGTACTCCAACATCATGTACAGCTGTTTCATAAGCAACTCTAAACTCTGATGAATGCACAAAGCTTATTATTTAGCACTGCAGAAAGCATTACACAAGGAAAGGAAGTTTTATCTCTAAAGGAAAAAAAAAAAAAAGAAAAAAAAAAGAAGAAAGGAAACCCTGATGAGAAAGTTTAGCATAGAAATAGAAGAACAACCTTAACAGTCTTAAAACTGTGGAATAACATTTGAAAGGCAGTAGGAAAGTTTCAAGTTAATTGTTGGATGTATTACTGCCTCAGATGATGTTAAATTTCCTTCTTTGGACCCTTTCCATCATTCATGCATAGCATGTTTGACAAGTGTTCTGTCTTTATAAACAAATGATGATCACGTCATGCAGTGTGCAAAAATGCAAAAATGAAGTTGCAAAAATGTATACTGTCAGATCAGAGCAATCTCAAGCTGTAACAGGGAAAAGCTCCAGACTTTTAAATTTATTCTGGGTGTTATTTTTATGAAGAACTACTAAGAGATGCATTTGAAAACTATAAGCCATTTAAAAAACTTTTAAAATATTAGAACTTGCCCCCAAATGTAAAACATATCCTTTCTAAGTCCTAAATGTCAAAAACATCTTGTCAAAGTAGTTTTACATTTTTTCTTGGGCAAAAGCATCTTGTGCTTGAGACTGCCCATGAGAAACAAGCACAAGGGATTTTTTTAAAAGGTGTTGTGGTCAACATCAGGCTTGACATGAACAACAATTTCTAATCAAAGAATCATAGAATAATAGAACCATAGAGTCACAGAACCATAGAATCATAGTATGGTTTGCGTTGGAAGGGACCTTAAAGACCATCTAATTTGTTAATTAAAAATGAATTCCAATAATAAGTAATAATATGTAATTCCACCCCTCCCCCACCCCCCCTGCCATGGGCAGGGATGCCTCCCACTACATCAGGTTGCCCAAAGCCCCATCCAGCCTGGCCTTGATGGATGGGGCATCCACAGGTTTTCTGCTCCAATGCTTCACCACATCCATTGTGAAGAATTTCTTCCTAATATCCAACCTAAATATACCCTCTTTTGGTTTAAAGTCATTACCCCTTGTCTTATAACTACCTCCCATTTTATAAAGTCCCTCTACAGCTTTCCTGTAGGCCCACTTTAGGTACCAGCAGGCCACTATAAGGTCTCCCTGGAGCCTTCCCTTCTCCAGGCTGAACAACCCCAACTCTCTCAGCCTTGTTTTTCATAGGTGCTCCAGCCCTCTGATCATCTTTGTGGCCCTCCTCTGGACTCTCTTTAACAGACCCACATCCTTCTTGTGCTGGGGGCCCCAGTGCTGAACGTAGGGCTCCAGGTGGGGTCTCATGAGAGCAGAGCAGAGGGGGAAAATCACCTCTCTCACCCTGCTGGCCACACTGCTTTTGGTGCAGCGCAGGATACTGTTGGCTTTCTTGGCTGCAAGTGCACATTGTTGGCTCATGTTGAGCTTCTTATCAACCAGCACCTCTAGGTCCTTCTCCACAGGGCTGCTCTCCATCCTTCCTCTGCCCAACCTGTATTCATGCTTAGGATTGCCCTAGTCCAGGTGCAGGACCCCCAGCCCAGGTGCCTCTCAGAGGTGGTTTGGTAAATGGGTAGTTTTAATAATGACTTATAGAAAAAAAAAAAAAAAAAAAAAAAAAAATGAAAAAAAGGAGAAAAAAAAAGGAAAAAAAAAGAAAAAAAAAGGAAAAAAAAATTGGGGGAGCCAAAGGTACAGAAGCGGGCAACTAAGAGCAGAAGTTTGTTTTTGTTTGATATTCCTGGGAGGAGGGAGGCAATACACGAGTACATGGGGCCTTGAAGCAGCAGAAACAGGACGGCCAGAGAAATGGGTAGGGCTGCCAGAAGCCTCTCTTGATGCATTGTGCAGAGCAGGACAAGCTCCACTCCTAAGAGGCCAACATGGGAACAGCTGATTAGAGTTAAAAGCCATTTGATCAAGCAAAGCAACCAGTGGAGACAATATTTGCCAGTGCTAGTGTCTGTAGTGACACCTATAAAGCAACCTGATCTGCAGAGGCAACGAACACACACCATTCCTCCTCACTTTATTAAAAACTAAGTTTTTTTCTGTATTTAAAAATAAGTTTGCATCTTCACCCAACTGTGCCTAATAAAAGATTTAAGATCCTGACTGTAATTCAAGTTGGCTGCTTTTTACATTTCCAAAGCAGGTATGACCGACACACGCTTCAAGGTTTATTTACACTGCCAGAGAGGTAAACTGTTATCTTGCATATGGTAACTTGATATAGTTGTTTGACTGAGACTACAAGTTTGGCTGATAAAGCAGTAAAGTTGGTGCAATGACTTCTGTTTGGAGTTTGACTTGGTGCTCATGACATTTTGAATAAACAGTGAGAGAAATTCAAAATCTGCATGGACTATGCTCACTGGATGAAACCCCAGCTAACTGACAGCTGTGTGTAAATAGCTGGCTGTGTACTGCAAGGCGATATGGCTCCTGGCCATTCACTGCTTAAAAAAGATCAGGAATTTCATATCTAGAATTAGAAGAGCTGCTGTTAAAGTTTGCAGGGAGCGGTGCACAATGACAGGGATGGATCAGCAAAGCAGAATGGTCCTCGCTGCACTTCATCATTCCCTGGTGTCGTAGCTCTTGTTGACAGATACAGGAAAAAACCACTTCAATGACAGTCACTGCCCTGTCTAAACCTTATTCAGCAGAGTCTCAAGGAAGGTGCTGGGACGCAAGCAGCTGGAGTGTATTTTTTTTTAATATTGGTGTGGGCCAATACAAGAGATTTCACCTCAGAGACCTCAGCTATTGACAGAGCCAGGTTACACAGACAAGCTCACCATTTACTGTCACAATGGCTGTTAGAAGCAGAAAGCTTGCAGCACAGCTGACCAAAGTGGTGTTGGTGACACTGCTGAATTCATCATGCTCACCAGAACACAGCAAGTGTCTCAGAAGCTTGAGCAACATCCCACTGTCTTGTCCTGCCATGTTGGTTAGAGGAAACTTAAGGAGGAGTGGGGAAAGTAATGCTGCTAGCCTCTCCTGTGTAGTTGGCAAGGCCATTGCCCCTCATGGCAGAGCCACTAACCAAACCCAGCCGCAGCATCTGAGTGCAAATTGCTGTTGTCCAGGAGCCTAGTTATGAGTGGAAATAGAGCATTAGTTCAGTTAACACCTGTAGCCTGTGTAATATAAGAGGTTCGTATGGCTGATCATGATAATCCATTCTGCAGCTATTTTATTTCTTTACTTCAAACCAATCTTTGGTATTATTTATCTTTGGTGCCCAGGACACCACCTGACTCCCCAACCTTTTATAGATTTTAGGACCTTGGAATGCCATTTTTAACCTCGAAGAGCCCACTTTATGACTTAATATTGACTTAGACATTCAGTGAGGACCCTGTCATATCCTTTTATTATTTGCTGATTTTTGTTCAGTTCCCTTCTGTTCAAAAATCTGACCTCAAGCTGTCAAGGAAAAGAAAGATTTTACCTATTGTGCTCTTTATTGATGCTACAGTGCAAACCATATCAGAAACAATAGAAAGACTGAGATTTTTCATATCATATTGAAAAACATTTTCAGGTTTATTTGTACACAAAATACCACCATTCATTTTGTGCCGTGGTTATAAGGTTGTAATTATATTCGTATTGCAGTTAACAGTAAGGGTGCAATTCTGACACTGTGCTCACGCTCTACCACTCTTCCTACGGTAGTAATATCAGTGTTGTGATTGTGAAATGGCTCTGTCTGTTAGAGTGCCATGTTATGCTTCATGTTGTCTAACTTGGAGCACTTTCATTTCTTCAAAGAAAGCATGTGCTGACTGAACTGACTACTGAAACACTCTGAAAAGTATTTCAAATTAATGATGTTGATCTTTTGATAAAATACTAGACACAACAGATTTGAATCTGAAGAATTTTGGCTCCGAGCCTTTACCGGGGCAAAGAATGGTTGGTGACTGCTGAAGTGAACAGACAAAGCTGAGCTTTGAAGGGTTGCATTCAGTCAGATTTCTTTACAGTATCAAGTAATACTACTTTGTTCTGTAGTTTTATACTGTTCAACATTTTCATTAATAATCAGGATGATGGGGCAGAGAGTAGCCTCAGCAAGTCTGCAGATGGCCCAAAACCAGGAGGAGTGCCCGGTACACCGGGGGCTCAAGCTGCCACCCAGAGGGACTCCAACAGGCTGGAGACCTGGGCTGACAGGGACCTCATGCAGATCAGCAAGGGGAAGGGCAAAGTCATGCACTTTGGCAGGAACAGCCCCAGGCACCAGCATGTGCTGGGGCCACCCAGCTGGAAAGCAGTTCTGCAGAAAGGGCCTGGGGGTCCTGGTGGGCACCAAGATGAACATCAGCTAGAAATCTGCCCTTGCCACTAAGAAGGCCAGCAGTGTCCTGGGCTGCATCAAGCAAGGCATTGCCAGCAGGCTGAGGAAAGGTGATCTTTCCCTTCTACTCAGTACTGGTAAGGCCTCACCAGGAGTGCTGGGCCCACTTCTGGGATCCCCAGTACAAGACACAGACTTACTGGAGAGAGTCCTGCAAAGGGCCACCAAGATGATGAAGAGACAGGAGCACCTCTTTTGTGAGGAAAGGCTGAGAGATCTGTGACTGTTCAGCCTAGAGAAGAGGAGGCTTGGGGGATCTCATCAGTGTAGAAGAATACCTGAAGCGAGAGTGCAAAGAAGACGTAGCCAAGCTGTTTTCAATGGTGCCCAGTGCCAGGATAAGAGGCAATGGGCACACACTGGAACACAGAAGGCTCCCTCTGAACATCAGGAAACATTTCTTTACTGTATGGGTGAAGGAGCACTGGCACAAGAAGGTTGTGAATTCTTCCTCCTTGGAGATCTCCATGCTAAGATTCAGTGTTGTATACACGAAGATAGGATGCAAAGATGATTTTGAAGAGATGTTATTGAATATTGCGAGTCATTTCAGTACTTTTTATATGATTAAAATGTTCTGTTCGTTTAACTGAATAGTTTTGTCTCTCACCTGAAAACCGTTATAGATTTAACTGGTAAGTCTCCACTTAACAATGTGATGTCTGGCACTTTTACTTTTGTTCAATCAGTACAGGCTGATAACGATGTCTTATAATAAGCATGTGCAAACCTCCCTTTGCTTGAACTATTAGAAATTAACTGTTAACTATCTGCATTTGGTCATGTTCATGCCTCAGGCCAAATTGCTATACTTTAAAGCAAGTTTTCTGCTCCTGCAAAAAAATAAAATAAAATTGAAAGGTAAAGAGGATGGAGAGAGAGAAAGGGCAAAAATTCAACCAGGCAGCAAAGTCTAATATTTAGCTGTAGGTCATGTACATCTTCAGTAGATCATTCTTCTTGAATCTAAACAGATTTTCACCTGATACATGGTTAACAACTGTGCATGAAAGACTTGGTTGACCAAGCTTAGTTCAAAACAGACAGATATCTGTATCACTTAATGCCTGCAATATGATCAGGAGCAACCAACATTCTCACTTCCTGAAACAATAGAAATGTGGTGGACTAAAAAGCAATGCAGACTAGTTGAGAAGGCCCCTTCAGAATGCTGCTGTGACACTCTGTGAGCAGTATGGAGATACACATAACCACGAGCCTTTTTCTCTTGTATTGTTTTTCATAATAGATCCAGACAGTCTCATTATCCTTTTCTGTTACACCACTACATACCATGAACTGGTGTATTATCACAATAAAGATCCTGTTTCCAATCTTTAAATAAACAGAGAATAAAAATTCTTGTATGTTTTTATTCACTTTACTGCTACTATTTGTTATTAAACCAGTGCTTTCTAACACTACTCAGATTCTGCTCTTTGACCCTATGACAAAGCCATAATCCTGAATTTACCTCATCTTAGTCTGTTGTTCTAGAAATGGTTAATGGTGAAAAGGTTAAATTCAGACTTTGTACTTCCACACAACAGCAGCTTAAAATAGTAAAAAAGATAGAGTGTGTAGATTGAAATTCATTTTGTATGTTTAACAGCCATGTGTTTTCCCTTAAACATATTTTGGATGACTAGAAAAATTCTGTATGTTAAGTCATAAGTCTGCAGATTTTCTGCTTGAAAGCAGTAACAGTATAGTTACAGTGCAGGGGGAGTCAAGTTCTTTCCAGCATTGCTCAGAGGTTCTGGGTAACACTTTTCAAAGTTGCTTGGCAAATGTCTATTTGGAAAACAAACAAACAAACAAAAAAAACACATCCATTTCACTTTGAAACCTTCTGCATCTATAAACATAACATATGAAATAATAAACCATAAAGAGTATCTTAATACTTTTATTTTTAAAGAAATAAACCGAGCTCTTAGCTTTTCCCTCTGAATTTTTCCTTACAGATTGTAACAATTTAACACCTATCAGGAGCATGGTTTTTCCAAGATACATCACAGGTCATGCTGATTAACTACAAACTGATTTTTCACAGATGAACCCCTCATACTCCTCATTTAATCTGGATTTTTATATGTATATGTATATATCTATACATATATATGTCATGGAGAAAAGTACTGCTTATTTTGGATTACGCTACCAAGGGCCTTGGTCTACAGTGACATTCTTGTCTGGAGGCATGGTTCTGCATTAGATGGACTCGATGGGCTTTCAGTAAAGCCCTTAGTCTCATCTTCAGCAAAGCAACTCATGTCTCCACTTTGCAGTTGCCTGAGAATCACAGGTGCTCAGACTCAAGCTGCATAGCGCAATTTCCCCCCATATGAAATGGAAGTTATGCAATCTGAGAGGTAGAATGATATGTCTCTGCCCAACTAATGAAAGGTTCATTATTCTTATCTTAGAGTGGTTCACAGACCCAGGATTTTACTGGAATAATAACTATAGCTTGCATTCTAAAGTAACCATGGTGACTTGAAATGCTTCATGGTATTTATGAGCCAAGAGACTGCCTTATCCATAAGGGTGACCTTAGTGCACTTCTGCAGCCCTTTATCATCTTCAATCTGCAGGACTACAATATATTTTTCTTTAAATTATGCTTTAAAAAGAACTGAAGTCTTCAGACAGTGTTTACCATAGCACGTCTCCTCTTGCCTGGTCAATTCTGGGTTTCTCTACTTCAGGGATTCAGTGTTTCCTCCATGTTATAATTCACAAATCTGAATTTCTGCAATGTCTAAATTTGTGCAGGTTTTGATTCTTCCAGAAAATTTTCCTTACCTGCATTTTTCTTGCCTATAAGATTATGACTAGGTGTGTTTGCTCCCAGGGAAAAATAATTTATATATATGTATATATCTACGAGCAGACTGTGTATGTTCACAAGAGAATGATCATGCCATGTAAACTGCTTTATTTAAGAACTGGGTGGCACATGCATAATCTGTCCATCATAGCATGCATTGTGGCACATCTATTTAAACACTAACCTTGCCAGTCTGGTATGGAGAGGGGTCTGTTTGCTGGTAACAGAAGATTATTTAATAGCTTTGAAATTGTGGCAACCTGTCTGGTTATTTTTATTTCAGATCACAGAATCACAAAATAATTCAGGCTGGAAGGAACCTTGGGAGGTCTATAGGCTGTCCTCCTACTCAAAGTAGAGTCAGCTCTGAGGCCAGAGAGGGGTGCTCTTGAACAGTTTCAAGCACGTTGTCCAGCTGGGGCTTGATAAACTCCAAGAAGAGAGACTGCACAACCTCTCTAGGCAACCTGTTTCACCTCTTGACTGACTTCATGGGGAAAAAGGTTTTTTTCTTAAATTCAGTATGAACTGCTTATTTCAACTCATGTGCCTGCTGTCTCCGCTCCTCTTCACAGACACCACTGTGAAGAGTCTAGGTCCTTCTTATATGATTTATTATGCAGCTCTAGGACATCATATACATTTTACAACGGGCAAAGGAAACAAGCCATGGCAGAACCATAACTCCAGTATGGCAGCAAAAGGAGAATTCACACTTGTATCAGCTGATAAATGAAATATATATATATATACACACATATATTTTGTCAAGCAATATTACAGTATTTCATAAATTTTACTACTGAGCTCATATTAACTAAAGTTATCTGAAGCCTAGGCTTTTGAAACATTTTTAGTCAACTTCAGGACTTTCGGTTGCCCGTGTTGTTCCAAGACTGTGGAGTTCTACAAGAAACTCATCACACTGCAGAAGAGACAGACACTAGTTCTAATGTCAGAAGAGAACTGACCTTTTTGGAGCTTCTCTAGATAAAAAGAAACCAAATCATGCAAGAACTGCTGTTAACCACAGCAACTAGCATTAACCATCTCCAAGCAGGTGAAAGAGAAAGATGATTTTCAGCGTTATTTCTACGAGTTAGATAACATTTCTGGAAGAGCTCACTGCTGTGACTCAAGAAAGTATGTTACTACTGATGGTACAGTTCACCTTCAGAATGACCCAAGACTGGAGATGAAGGTTACAGAGACAGAGCAAAAGAGAGGTAGGAGGCCATTTCCATTACAGGACAGCATTTTTACTGCAGTTGAGAAGAGCTGCTCACGGCCTTTCTGTTTAGGGCACTCTGGAATGGCAAATGGCAAGCTGGAGGTAGCCAGAAATGTGCTAGGAGTGAACACAGGTTTCTGGAACAACCTCTTCCTCAGATGTGGAATGAGTAAAGGATAGCACCAATGTTTAACACAGAGTTTGATATATTTCTGAAAGAGTTTGTATGTTCTGTTACGTGCTAAAGTAAAAGGCTGGGCTCAGTAACCCAGGTGATTCATTTTGCTGTCATTTTTCCCCATTTCTTCCTTTCACAATTTCCCTTTTCATTCCTTGTGTCAAGCTTTTCAGGAAACTGGAACACTGGTTATTTCTCTATTTCTTATTAAAACCTGACAGAGATATTTAAGGAAAGAGAGAAAAGGTACAAGAGAGTGGGAAAGTATCCTGTAGGAAATAGGAAGGATGCCTTAGCTGGACAGTGTTGTTTCTGAGGCACCCACTACTACACAGACTGCCTTGCTTCTAGAACTGAAGGTGATTTTTTTACACTATGTCAGTTCCTCCACTACTCTCTGGTTTATGATTTCCAGAGCCCAAAATTTGGTCGTGAATAAGAGGCTGAACACAATTCCCTCTGTGCACTGGAGTAGAGGAGAAAAATCACATAATGAATAAAATCTTTGCAGAAAAGTCAATGGAAAGTTATATAAGGAATTCTATGTAAAACGAGACACGAGTTTTTAGGAAGCAAAGGTGTCAACTGTAATCACTGATTTACATGAAGTCACCATGTGTTTTAGGAAGTGTAAATTACACTAGTGTATTCCTGAAGCAAATTTCTGTTTGTTTGTTTGTTTGTTTGTTTTTCCACTTTTCTGAGAAACAAATCAGTGCTAAATGAAACAACCCTGAAAAAAACTTGCCTTAAGACTTTATTACATACCGCTCTGGTAGTAGTATTTGTGTTGGGATAAACCAGCCAACGCTACAGGAGTATGGTGCCTTCCTCAAGTGTACCCAAAAAGGTACTCAGTAAGACTGTGGAGCTCTTCAGTTAGTGAATTATTTATGTTTCACCTTGGACCTAGCCCAAAACTCATTTAAGCTGGCCAGATTCCTATTGACTTTGAGCATTTGGAATGAGGCTTCTAGCAATCACTATATTTTAGATATCTGAGAAAGCTCTGCTTTGCTCTCTGCAAAGTAAAACTGCAAGCAAAATAAACTAGCTTCCAAAATAGATTATCCAAGCAGATGTAAAACCTGCCTGAAAATTGTGTAGGTTGGGGAAAATTATGATTTATTTATTAGTAATTTTTTTGAAGAATGACTTGGTAGAAACTTTGTAGAAATTATGTAAAAACTTTTGTATTATGACAGGTTAATCAAAATGCATTGGCTTTTATTTCTACTTCTGTTGAGAAAAGATGCTAATCAATTTTAAAAGCTTAGACAATAATAAATTATAATCTGAGTCTTAGAAGCCAAAAAAAAAATCATTTAAAAGAAATAGCGAAGATAAATCAAACACCAACAAGCGAGATGTACTTCAGTAAACACATATATACTGAGAAATGTACATATGAACATACAGAAAAAACAAGTGTACCTATAATACTGTGTCAAAAATGTTCAAATTTAGTGACATGCTGAAATCAGAGGCATGCACCTAGCAATTTTTATGTTTGTTAAAATCTTAGGTCAAAAATGAGGCATTTGCACAGACATTATTTCCCATTTTGCACAAAACTGGATTGAGAACAGCTTCAAAACTCAGAGTCTCTGAGGCCCTGAAAATGAGGCTTTGATATATATACTGTAAATACATAATCCAGAGCTCTCCCTGGTACTCAGTCTTCATGATGATGGGGATAATCCTTGAAAAGGAACATTTATTCAAAATAATAGTGATAGATGTTGCAGAATTTAAGAAATGCATTCTTGCAGAGAAGATGGATACATCCTCGGTAAGAGCAAAATGCCTACACACATTACAACATTACTAATCTGGGTATTTACAGTTCAGTAGGATCACTGACCAAATTCATTTAATGAAACTCCAGAGGGAAATGTCCTTAATGTCTGGGTTTGTCTAACCCTGCAGCAGAGCAGGTCTCAGTTCTCTCTGTACACATTCAATGTCAACCTGTAGGCCACACCAGCAAGTTTTACCCACATAACCATGTTGGCAAGGAGACAGGAAAGCATACGTATAGCTAACCAACAATGCTTTTGCAGCAGCAGAACTTTTATAGATTCAATTATCCTGTCACAGAAGTTTTTCGAGTTCTACTTTTTAGGAACGTAGGTTTTTTATGTTATACTGCCTTTGCTAGGGTAAATTGTAGTTGTTTCTACCCATCTCACTCCACCTACAATAGTTTTTAACTGCAACCAAAAATAGGTAACTTTTGACCCTGGACAAAAGATAACATCAGAAATGGGTGAAAATGTAATTTATCATAGTAAGTGTTTCATCCTAGTCAACAATCAAACATTACTGAAACTACATCTGTGGCTGAGAAAATATTGGTATTTTATCCATATGTACTAATATTTATCACCACTACTTTTGTTATTTTTTATAGCTTTAGCTCTAAAATATTTGTACATACAATTAAGATTGAGTGGTCTAGAAGAATCTATTTAATTGTCAGTCTGTTCCCTGGAATTTTCAGGTGACTTGGCATTCATGTGATTCCCATTTTGAAGTGAATTTTCCAGAAATGCTCGGCTTGTTCATCTCCTTTTGAAGTAAACAAGGAGAAGTGAGGTGGGGCATATATCTCAGTAAGAGGAGTTTTAGGCATCTGGGCTTTTATTTTAGTTTTTGATCCTGAAATCTGTAAGCCCACATCTGCCTGCTTCTGAAATCAAGAAAAATTCCACTTTATAGATGAAAAAATTAGTACTCGGACTAAGTATCATAACTAAGCATTTTTCTGAACTTGTTCTATGTGGAAAATATTTCTTTTTTATCTTAGACCTCAAAGACTATCTTGTGTACACTAAGATATACATTGAAATATACAGCTCAGCTATGTCTGAAAGTCTGACATAGAAATTATGTAAAAGAGATAAAGAGAAATGAACTCATAAATGTCATAATACCATCTGAAATACCGCTTCCTTGCTTTATTACCTGTGAGCACAGTTAGCTTGTAACATTTTCCTCTTCAATGAAGCAAATCTCATGAGTTTCAGATGAAAATAAAAATGCCCCACGTGGCAAGCACGCAATGTGAAGCCGCATTTAACTGCAGCTGGGGTTGCGAGCCTCCTTCCCTCCCACTGGCACCCCACAAGTAGATTGCTGCGGCTTAAAGTCTTCCATGGGAAGTGAGAGGTGTCTCTGTCTTAAGCCATAGAGTGAAAATGGGAGGCTTTTTCGCATGGGCCTTTGCTGCTGTGAGAAAACGTCGTGGTTTCTTTTGAAGCCTACCCCAGCAATTCTCTTGTGCTGCTTTTTCAGGCAGAGATGATGTGAACACAGAAGAGGGCTTTTCTGGACCCTTCACTGTTCTGGGCAGTGAAAAGTTACCACCTGTTAAGCTACAAAGGCAGCACATTATATAAGTTTGTGCTTTATACCCAACAGAAACACAGATATTGCAAACTTGATCTTTGCATTTAGGAGCATTTTTTTGAGGCTGTTCTTTCAAAAATCAGAGTTTTCACCTTCATTGTGAAATACGAAGGTCTAGCCCTTAACAAACTGTATCACTTTCTATTTATAGTTCTTTCTGTTAAAAATTAACACAGAGTTGCCATTTCTCATACAGTAAATTCACTCTCATATCACGACTATATTGAAAAAAAAAAAGTATGAATTCACCTCTACCTTGTTTTCAGCTACAAGACCTTATTTATTCATCACTATGGCAACTGCTGCCCCAGCCCAGCTTAATAGGGAGCTTGTCTAGACAGCATTAAACGTATCTGCACTTACGCATGTCTGCTTTTAACAGCCAGGTGTGCAGAAGGTGCGGTGGAGGGAAGAGAGGCAGCAAAATGGAATAAGTAAGAGAGTAAATGCGTTTCAGGAGCCCTCACAAGTTACACAAGACTGTTTTGAATTCTGAACGCCCTTTCTGAGTTGCAGTGTTAAAACGTTTTCCTCACTCAGGACCTACGGATTTACTCAGACACGTGGAAGAACACCAAACTGGTTTATAACTGACTCGAGTAAAAGCCACCACCAGAGGTGGCTCCTCTGGGAGCAGAGGTGTCACTCAGTGGCAGCAGCCCATTTCATGGTTGATCCAGGTGAAGCACAAGGTGTCTGCTGCTGAGCAAGGTCAGCAGCTCCTTATAAGGACCTGCGGGAGGTCCAAGTCCTGACTCAGACCTGCTGGGTTGACCATGGGGACTGAACACACCCCACACTGCTCATGTCCCCACCATGGGAGGTCTGCCTCCGAAATGAGACTCTTTGCTCCCAGGCAGTGGAGCAGCTGAGCCTGTGCAGACCAAAAGAGGCTCTTGAGTTCAGCTGGGTGCAGTGTGTGCAAGCAGAGTTTGTTCACCAAAATCTGGCACTTCAGCCATCCTGAAACATCTGCAAATATGTGCCCAACTCAGCAAGTACTTTCCAAGCAAGGAAAAGAAACATATTTTCAGCATTATCCTCACAGTGAAAGACAGCACTGCCTGATGACTAGAGTGGTGAGATGGGATATGGGAGATGCAGATACGATTTCCTGGTCTTCCCTCCTCCCAGAAAATGTCTCAGCCAGCAGGTTTGAAGATGCTAAATTGTCAGTGTGTATTTTTTGGAAATGTCTTTTCTTCTGTAATTAAATTCAGGTTAGAACAGGTCCGGCTGACATCCAGACCTTGAGCCTCCCCATGAGCAGCAGGCATCCTCCCACTTCTCCTGGTCCCACTTTGTGTCACAATGACTTTATGTTGAGTAAATGATTTATCCACAATGAATTTCAATGAATTTACAAATGAATTTAGCCACATTGACTAAATGTTGAGACATTCTCCTGAAAGACAGAGGGTAAAATACCCCTGGCAGAGGCAAGAGTTAAAATGTGACCTTTCCCATTACTGGAAATGGGAAGCAATAGTGTGAATCTAACCCTTCATATATATTTCTTATTTTCTGTAAGAGACTGAAAAATATAACACTTTTTTTTTTTTTCCAAGCTAAACAAAGGAATTTAAAATTTAGAATAGTTCTTTTGGAAGGAACCTAAAGAGATCAAGTCCAACCACTTCAGGGCTAACCAAAGTTACAGGATATTATTGAGGGCATTTTCTAAGTGCCTCTTGGAAACATATTAGGGGGCAAGAACAGTGATAAGGCAGAGAGGAACAGCAATAAAAAATGACGTGGATGAGTCAGTCTTAATTTTTGCCAAACTGAAAACCACCTAATTATTCTTACTGCTTAGCCAATGACCCTCATAACCCTATGTGGATAAGATAAAAGTTTGTTGCTTATGTGTGGTGGATAAATAGCATTCCATGATGAATACTGAAAATTTTAAAGGCGTATGGCACCATGCTCCATCATACTATCACTTAGAAGCTGCATACAGCATTTAACATCATCCTTCGAAATACCCTGTTAAGTGAAACACAGTTTCCAGGCAGAGGTGTCTGAAGGACTACACACCTGAATTTTTAATCGTTATCTGCTTATTAGGGATTTTTTAAATATTTAGCACTTTAGATAAGTTAAGATGAAGATAGTTGTAAGATAAAGATAGCAGAAAAGTACATACAAACCAGCCCAACATATAAACCCTGTATTACAGCTAAAATTAAGGAGTATACGAGCAGACAAAAAATGCTATCTCCGGTATTTACGTGTTGTTGTGGGTTTTTCTGACTGAGAGAAAAATCATTGTGGTGTACGTTGGCAGACACCGAACTTCCGTTTGGCACCAGGCGACACAGAAACACAGGAGTGTCCAGAATCAATTCAGGGCCGATGCCTGCTGGCAAGCAGGCTTATCGTGGGGATCACCAGAGATGGGTGTTGCAGCTACCTGCGATGCCAACATGCTGTTGCTGTGCTGCGGGGCTGACCAGTTGCCAGCGGAGTTCAAACAGTAAGCATCTCTGAAGAGAAGACAGTTTTTCTAATAAAAACAGCACTAGACGATTATGTATCCCATGTCCTGGTTATGTCCACTGCCATTTGCCTCTTTCACATTCATCCCAAACTCATGCTCCCAAGACTCTATCGTGGTGTCTATGTGTTACATGCCAGTATCCCACCTGAACATCTGCAGAGTAATGCTGTAGCGTTTCATAGGGCTAGCTCAGTGTCATTCTCCTTAGAGGATTTGGTCCTTCCATAAAGGGACATTCCTGCAACACATTTGTTTAATCCATAAATGAAAAGAAATGGCAAGTAAAACACCTTATGCAGTATATTTTGTAGATCCGAGGTATCACTACAGTCTCTCTTCAAACATACTATTTTGAAAAACAAGTAATTTTTTCCGTACATTTACTATACTACAGTAATGAACCACGTCATGATTTCTGCTGACATGTATAATTATGCTGACATTATATCTACCTTTAGTACTCAAAAGTTCCCCATCATTTTTACACAGCAGCACTATGCCAGCATAGGTGTCACTGTTGGGCGGACATTGGCCATGAATCTGACATCTGTTTGTCATACAATACTAATAAACCTAATGGCTTGAGATTAGAAAAAAAACTCTGATCTGCTTAATGCTCTACCAAAGCCTTAAAGTAACTGTGTAAACCTGGTAGAAGTCACTCTACAGCAGACAAGTTAATTACCTGTAGCTGTTTGGAAATGCCTGAATCCTGCGCCCTAGGATATAAGCAAACAATGTTATTTTGCTTTGAGAGTGCAATTAAGCTCAGGACAAGCTTAATGAGAGCAGTAGCATAAACAGGGGTATGTTGCTAGGCATCTGTGGGCAGGGTCCTATCAAATTAGCCCCAGCAGTTACCACAGAGAGTTGGCACAATACCTTCAGTTTAAACTTCTTCAGTCTCCTTTGTTTAAATATTTTGGGGGAGAATAAAATAGCTTCTTGAGATGACAAGTGCCTAAGCTGAAACATTAGTTGTAAGAGCTTAATATTCCCTGCCAGTAAACCAGACTGCTCATGAATGCCAGTAATTGGTATAATGTAACAGGGATTGTATGAGTAAGGGTTTAATCTCTAATCTCAGTGTTAGTATTGTCCCTAGGAAAATTAGCATCTGCATTTAATAAAGGATGCAACTTGCTCATAGAGTATGTTTTGCGTGTGTGTGTGTGTGTGTGTGTGTGTGTGTTTGATGAAGCCTTGTGTTTAATTCTCAGCATCACCTCCATTTCTGAGGCAAAGCGAACTATCAGGATGCTTCCTACTCTTTGACACAGAGTACAAAACCAGAAAGAACAATGTCTATCATACATACAGATACTCCAGAAAGCTTATTGTTTTTCTACCCAGAATAGAAGTCCAAATGTCCAAAGGTGACTTCTGACCTACTGCAAGCAGCTTCTCCCTGCTTCTGAGTCTGGCAGCCCCGCGCTACTCTACTGCAGGAGAGCTGCCTGTGTGTGATGGTGCCTATGTTCTGATACTGATGCTCCTATGCACTGGAAGTACTGGGTTCATACTGGATTTAAGCATTTGGATATTAGGATTGGGTTATGTAATGCCAAACCTGACTGATAAAGCAGTGTTAGATAGACTTTGTATTTAATAGCAATGAGTAAATACCTTTTTGTTTCATGTAACATGAAATGTAAATTTAAACATAGGCTGTTCTTCATGGGTAGAACCAATACGGTACTACACATTTTATTGCACACTAAGATAAATGCAATATCAATCACTGTATTCGTTATAAAAGAATTATCTATTTATTGAAAAAGTAGAAAATAATTCACAGACTATAGCAGGAAAAACAAACTTCTGTCAGAAATTTCTTACTAGAAATGGAAATCAGAAATGCTGCAAAGTTCTACAGCAAAAAATAGCATTTTTTTTCATTCGATTCACTGTCCTAATTGTCAAGGATGTCAATGTCCTCAAAACTTTATAGCTTACCAGGAAACATTAAAACGAGAAAACAAACAAATAAACAAAAACCTGCTTTAACTCTTCAGCTTATAAAAAACAATAATTTCCATTTCTGTAGTATCGTATCCCTCTCATAATCCTCACCTGAGTGGACAGAGCTTTGTAATATTTGCAAATTAATTAATTAATTAATTAATTAACTAGTATCTTTGTTAGCTCTGCAGCTCTTCTGGTGTAATGTTGTACATTTGCTGTTTTTATTTCTGTTGTGCACTTGCTATTGCTTTTGTCTTGCCAAACCCTCTTTAGAACCACTAAAATGGCAGCTGGGCTAAGTGGCCTAACAGAAGGAAAAGGGGAGCTCTGGATGCCTTGAAAAATTCTGTGGTCTACAGTACTACCAAATAAACATTGATAAACTTGTCCCAATAAAAGTCATCGGCAACACCAAATTTTATCAGTGTGATGGGAGTTTACTTCAGTGGGACAAGGATTTGGTCCATTTTTACTGATCACTTTGAGCATATGCACGAAGCATTTAATGTAGTTTTCAGGGAAAATGTCTTATTTCTGTAAATTTCTTATAGTTGCTCTTCCATGCGTCTGTTGTGCATAGCTTAAAAAAACAGTTCTCGATTGGAAGGTCATTCAGAGAAGTCCTAAAACCATCTAATGTTACGCATTTGCCATCCAAAGCAGCAAAACAGTACTTGGCATAGATGCTCCTTGATTATAAATACGAAGTAACAGAAATATTATCCTTTTTTGCATTAAACTACAGAGCTGCGAACCTTCCACACTGCAGATCTCAGGGTCAGATTCTTGTTCCAGCTGCAGCCTGACAAATCCTGGGAAAGAGATGAAATGCTGTGCAAAAGTAATTGAAAGCAGAAACCAGTTTTTGCTCGTTATTTAGATACAGCTGTCACTGCAATAGGTTATAGGTTTGCATGGTGAACTTTATCTTACAAATACAAAACACAGAGCCTGTAGCTGTCTACACCCAAGGGCTGCCAAGGGCTGTGACAAACACATTTCCAGGCTGTGCTACAATGCCGTAGTCTTAGCAAGCCAGGACTGGAATGCATGGTGTTTCTATCTATTAGACAAATGCCAACTGAGCCCTAATTATATTAAACAAGATACATGAAACACACATGCAGAAGAAAATCTGTTCCATTTAGTCCAATGGCCACATAAACCATCTACAGTCCTGTACCACCAGAGACTCCAGGAAAAGACAGTATTGTCTTTCCCATTGTCTTATCTACTCATGCTTCTTTTGTGATCTCTGGAGAACAAAGTACTGAAGTTGGAAAAAATCCCTCCAGCCCCAGAGCCCGTAGGCTGAACAACCCCTCCAGCATGTTATTTCCCAGCATAGACTGAGCACACATGGTAGAATACAGCTTTTTTACTTCTATTTTAGCTCCAGCAACAACATTAATAAAGCATGGCAACTTGCCCTCATTCCAGTTCAGTGGCAGCCTTATTATACAATGTACTTTGATGTACAGTAGTCTCTTTGATAAAAGATGGGGAGATAAAATCATATTGCAACACAAAATCTGATAATTTATCTCACTCTTATTTAGGAGCATGAGGTTACAGCTAAACTGTGGTATATGTTCATCACATATTTGACTTTTTACAGGAAAATCTTGTTTTTAAAAAAATTGATACTTGAAATTTAGTGTGATAAGTGTCTTTTCTGGACACGTTTCTCTCTGCAGTTTCAGTAGTATTCTGGCCCTTCAGCACATTGTTTATGGAAAGAAGGGGAAAATGCCAAAGGGAAAAAGAGCACTGAAGCCTGAGTATGGATGAAGCAAAGAATTGAGTAATGGCTGCTGGATCTGACCTGCCTTCTAAGACGGAATTGAAAGCCTTCTCAGTTTCTCCTGTGTCAGTCCTGTTAGGGGGTAGAATTTATTTCCAGTATTCATTGAGAAATTGAAGACATTCCCAGAGAAAGATAAAGATTGATGTTCTGATTCAATGAGCTCATTTTCCCAAGAGGAAGATTACACATGCTTAAAAATAAAACTGATGAAAAAAAATGTTCCTGAAGAGTAGGATTTAATCAGAAAAGTTATTGTAGACCATCAACTAAATAACTTTACATTTAATATAGAAATATTTACTCTTTAGCCTTTCTGGCTAGGAAGGGCTTTGAGAATCTTTGTCAAATTAGAACTGAGCCTCCTTAGCTAGTGACCACAGAACATTGTATAACAGAATTCAGACCAATTTATCATTTCAAGAACATCTAAATGTATGGTAATGGGAAGAAATTAAGATAATAGAAACTTTATTTCTCTACTGTGTTAACAAACCTACCCAAATATTCAGCCAGTAGGATCTCAGTGCTCCCAAAAGGATTAGTACCAACAGAATGAAACCAGTTTCAGATCTGCATGAAAAAAATAAGTAAATAGTGCAAAGTGAGTGCCTTGCCCAAGTATGATGCAGAGATGGTTCTAAGAATTAAAAAGCACTTTTCTTTATTAAGATTCCCAAAGGGCACAGAGAATGTGATTTGTCCATTAGCTTCAATCATGTGCTCTTGTCACATTACTGAGCGTAATGCTGCTCTGTAGCACACCACCACCCTCCACCCCTAATAACAGTGCTTCATCAGCATTTGGGCCTGACTGCATTTTTTGTGTATCAGTGAAGGCCACTGGTATGAAGACTGTAATTAAACACGTAGGGGGCCCTGAATTCTTATGTGTAGTGTGAGGGAGAATGGAAAAGCTGGGAAAATGTAGGTCACACTCATGCAAAAGGAACAACTGAACTCACAACTCAAATCACAGAAAGGGCCAAAGAGGTTCCTGAAAGCAATATCTGTAACAGCAGCTGTGATGGCGGACTCTGCCCCTGCCCTCGAAGCAGCAGCCTCTTTCACCTGCCCATCAAGAAGTGCTAGTCCTGAAACTCCATGGACAAATTTGCACAGCCTGAGGGGACTGTGCCTGAAGATGAGGTCCTGCATGCCTTTTTCAGAAGAGCAATTGCCATGCTTCCTGCAGCCAAAGCTGCTATTGGAACAGCTTTGCTCACCTGAAACCTAAGCCATGTGTTAATTCACTTGCTGGAAGACTGCCCTCCAAAGTCTAGCAGACAGGATCAGATTGTGTGTGGCGTCTAGTTCCCACTGGCTTTTGGCAGAGTGGGGTGGCTGACAGGGAGTTAATAACAGCACCTTCAATACCATTCTAGTTGGAGACCCAAATGTGGGTTAAACCACAGGAAACATCTGCCAGTTTGTGCATTATGAAATAAATCTGTCTCCCTCCCTCCCTACACTTGTGGTTCCAGAGGTAAAAATGGTGAATCTACGATCTCCGGACATGCTAGGACTCTTTACAACACAGAAATTTGTCCAGGTAGAGAGTTTTCAACTTTACTGAAACAGCTGGGTGTCTGAGAAAATTCACAAAGACAACTTCCATCCAACTGAAAGATTTCTGGGCATTTTCAGGGGTACTTTGCTGATGTCCAACACAGTGAAACCACCTGCAACTTTTGGGCAGTGGGTTTTAACTGCAAAGTTACATTCTGGTGATAGACAGCAATGACAAGGTCTAAAAATGACCCAGAGGAAAACGGTTTTAATCTTGTTAGGCATAGGCTAGACCCTAATGCAAGACCCGAGTGTGAGGCTCATACATAGCACAATCAAGACCTAAGTTACACTAGTCTGTTCAAATCTTTTGTTGTGTAGAAACTATGTCTTTGAATGATGATCAAATACACAAACTTTTGCTATTGAATTTGTCTTCCAGCAGATAAAACAATTTTGTTTACTATTCTGTGCACTGCAGTTGTTCTGGGGATTCGTCTTGTGGTACTCTACCAACACTTGCTGCAAATTAAGAAGTTGGTAGAGTTGTTCCCTGCTGTCAACCCCCCTGCTCTTCACCATGTTTCATTACTATATACGACTGCCCTGAAACTACAGATCACAGGGGACCTAAATTCTGAAGACCACTGTTGAAAAGCTGTATCCAAATACCTACTAACAAAGCTTACTGCATGTGTCACCATGAAGGCAGACCAAGGAGTGCAACATCATTATTTGCTTAAACTATTCTAGTGAGGTTGGTTGAATTTTTCTCACAGTTCATAAAAAGTGTCTCAAGAGAAAGGGAGCACTAGTCTGTAAAATGTAATGCCAGTTTGTGCTCTTATCTGCAGTACGAACATGGTACTGCCTGATCCAGTATTCAGTGGAAAACAATTTATCTGCAAAGAGTTTTAGATTGCAGTGGGATTGCTGCCAGAGCAGAATGTCAGCTTAGGCAACAGAGCCTTGAATCCAGCATTGCTATCATGAATTCTTCCTGGAGGATGCCCCATTAGGCTTTAGATTTTGAAGCACGGCAGAACTGCCAACTCTTACTCACCTTTAGTGAGATTCAATCATTCATTACTTTGTACATCACTCTTCTTTGATAATGGGTCTCAGTAAACAATTTATGAGCAACTCCACACATCCATAGGAAAGTCCCTCACATTCTGCTCTTGAAACTAATTTTATAACCCTGTGTAAAAGGAGTTGGCAATGAGGCTTTCATAAAGGAGTGGATCATTTCATTATTACTGGAAATATAGTCAAGGGAAGAAGAGCCCATCTGGACTGTATTTTTGCCAACCTTCCATCATATGGTGACACACAATTGCTGACATCTACATTCTTGTTTAAAATTCTGATATTTCTTTCCTTCTCTATCGCCATTAAATTAAACCCCAAGGAAGAACTGATGTCTGGACTTCTGTGGAACAGTTGTGTTTATCATCAACCTGTGATTCCACAGACACCATTTTTTTCCCCTTTGGATCTTAAAAGACAATGTAGCTTTCAGGAGCTCACGGAGTGGTGAGAAGTGGGAAAGATAGAAATGCTTACCACGGGTTTTGCTAAACAAAACCTATTTTCACTCTCTCAGACCAGGTCAGAAAGCTAGACATGGAGCCACAGTCATCTGGCTGTCCCCTCAGAAGGGACTGTGTGCCTCTCATTCCCCAGACAGGAACACAGCATCTCCCACATAAACACACTTCAACTCTAATTTAGCACAACCACTCCCAGGTGTTCAGTTTTCATTATATTACTCATGATATTGTCAAAAAGACTTTCAGTTACTGCCAAGTCTTTGTCTAGTATCAAGCAGACTTGAATGGTCCAAGGGGGGACCAGGGTTCCTAGGGGATTCCAAGGTATGACAGGATACGGCCTTGGGGAACAGTTTTCATTCAGCCTTACAAGGAGAAGAGCTGAATTCAGGGAATTCAGATGCTGCTAGAAAGTCTTGTGTTGAGTCCTGCCCAAACACAGATGTCCAAGAACACAACAGCTGCAAATAATGAATCACAGTCATTTCCAGAGACACCCATGTGATTTTTGTTCCTCTCGGGTTTGTTATGCGAAGCTCATGATCAAAGTTGGGAAACTTACAAAGAAAAAGAAGAACAGGAAAGAAAAGCACATTCTGAAAGTCCAGCAACTCAAAGGCAATTATGCAAGATTGCACTACTACGTGAATCATTGCAGCTGGTTACTGGGAGTAAAGCAGATGTACAGAATGTAGGTACAGGCATAGTGTTTCTGTGCTTTCATCTCTGAGATAATATCCATGCTCCCAAACTAATATATAGTGCGATCACTGTGCTCTATCATACTGATTCCCCAGATGTGCTTAAGAGATGGGAAGTGTCAGATAAAGATAGTATCTTAGTAAAAACTAATGGTTCAAGCAGGATCAAAGCTAGGCATTTCTCAAGGACACTTTAAACAGAATGCATGAACTCTCCGGGTATAGTTTTAAAAATAACTCTCTTGGTACAGGAGTCATACAGTCCAGACAAAGGTCCCTTCAATTTCTCCTGGGAGATCCAGATAAAAGTACAAAGAAAAAGGAATGTCCATGAAAAAGCAGCAAAGGGCTAACAGAGCAGTCTCTAATTCCAGGAACTTTTGTAGCTTTTCAACTCAATGTTAATGGTATGGGATACCAAGAAGTAGGAGTAAAGAAGTTCTTTTAGCTCCTCTTGGTTCCTCACAGAATTATTATCAGAAGAAAAAACAGTAATAGCATTTAGTCTTGCTTCTTTCCTTCTCACAAAAGATAGTGCAGGGAGAGCAGTTAAAATTATCTTGCTGCATGGAAAACTAACTGCATCTCTGGAAATCATGTTTTCTGTCTTGCACATGGGCATTACTTTCCTGGGAGAGAGCTCCAAAATATTAGGGATTCCATAAGATGGTGAACCAGTGTCTTAGTTTCCCTGCCTTTCTGTGGATTCCACTGTGGCCATAACTTTGTTAATACCCACAACTGACATGTACAATTGAAATAACTCTTGGTTAACTTCTGCTTCTTCTTTTGCTTTTTAAAATTTGTATCATCTTCTCTTATACATTATTAAATGAAACCAAAATGTCACTGCAGAGTATAAATCTGTTGTTTTTATGGGACCTCATGCTATTGCCTAAAGTGAAGGGCTCATCTAGATAAGCTTACATGCAATCCTAACTCTTCCATTGTGCGTATCTATTACAAGAAGGATATTTTTTCAGGAGAGCTAGCTGATACATTTTATTAGCTAGCTGATACAGTTAAGAAAGTCAAATAAGCTTACACAGTTGCTTAATCAAGCCAGACAGAAGTAGCAAGTTCTGTGCCAAACAGATGTTGGAAATGATACTTATCTACATCACTCTTCTTATTCCTACATGGACAGTAATAAGTCTTGCACTGGATAGTGGCTTGCTCCAAACACAAAGTGACATTTTATGCCGCAATAACATTTTGGAATTAAGCAGTGGAGAAGTGAAGTGCATGAAGCATTCTCTTCTATATTGCTGGTATCTACCTCCACATGGGAAATGCCCTAATTGTAGAATACATGTCAGTTCATGGTTCAGCTTGTCAGTACACACACCAAAGAGAATAAAATATTTAACCAAGAAAACAATGACATCTTCATAAAAGCAAGACATGATATATATCCCAGTAGATAGTAGATAGTATATAGATCCCAGATCTTTGCATGTATCAACCTCAGCAATATATCTAACAAAGCGTCTATGCCCCCTCCTATCTTTACCGAGGGTGCAGGCAGGAAATATTGAGGGAGACGTGAGAGAAAAGGGATAATGTTCTAACCAGCATAACCTTGCACTCAGTGTGCAGTACCTTCTCTAACTGGGGGAAGCCTTCGGGAGCAGTTCTTTACCACAAACCACCTATAAGCAGCTGTTCTGTGCCTACAGCAAGTGGTTATTCCTCCTCCTGTTGTAACTTGTGTGAACCCTCTCGCAGAGTTCATGAAGGCACCTGGTTGAGGTGGTAAATTGAAAGAAACTTCAATCATTTATTGGAAGCCATAATTGTAAACCTGAAATAAAGTGCTTGGAGGGATTATAGAAAATCTTCCAGCTGCTTGAAAAATATATTAGTCCCTTTAGGGAGGGCTGCAAAGATTGCTATTTCAGCTATTTTCCTGTATAACTCATAAACATTGCCTCTCAAATCCCAAACTCTTCAGCCAAACTCCTGCTGAGCAAATGGAATTTTGCCCAAACAAGGACTGAATAAGGTCTTCTGCAGTTAACTCTGTGAGCCTGGCATTGAAGTATTCATTGTCATGATAATGCTATCTATTCTCATTGAATCTGACAAGACGGATAGTCACAGAGTTTACTCGTTTTTACAGTTTGTCCCATGAGGATTTATTTAGCCTGGGAATTCACTTGTCACTAAATTTTCACAGTATATACAAATCACTGGTCATATTTGTGTTTGCCCTCTGGACACCTGTAATTTGTGCATCGTTATTTTCCATCGCTTGTTTGTTAGGTAAGGATAAAAATACAAATGTCTTTTTGGTAGCTGTCAACATTTTTACAGCTTGTGGTTTTCCCTAAAACCAGAATACTATTAACAATAACTTTGTTCTCCTTAACTGCCTTTATGGATCCCTCAGAGGCATCCTGTAAGATCAAGAAACTGAAAACTCTTGCTAACTTACATTACATACTTTAAAGTGCTGAAACTGTTGACACGTAGTAATTTTTTTAAATTTGAGAACAAAAAGTAGGACTCTGATGTGCTGTGTGACAGGAAGTTTTTCTGTAGGTCTACTCTTGCCATGAATTACTACAAGAGCATTATAGTGTAGCCTCAAATTACTGGCCTTTTTTATTAACACCATGTGCACAATGCAAATATCAGCTGTATTGTCTTGGAGCTGTACAGGACCTTGAAAGTGTCCTGACCTGGACTTTACTGGTACTGTCAATTCCCATGATTATCACTCACAAATGAACTACACAGATTGTGTTTACCCTCTGTCGGAGGCACAGCACTATGTGTTATTGTTATGTCTAATGCCACCATTTGCTAAGGGCAGAACCAGACAAAAAATAAAGAAATTGGCTGAGATTAACCTAACACATTCCAACTTCACAGGCCCATATGAGAGCCAGAAGTAGGAAATAATGAAAGAAAGTACATCTAAGTGATCTGAATGTAGAAAATTCAGATTAAATGTTTTGAGAGAACTCAGTTCCGATTTCACTCATGTAAGAGGTGTCTTGGACAGATTCCAATTCAGATAACTGCATGAAGTCCAATTCTTCCTTAAGACGTGACTGAATAAATACTACTTGGATGATCTAACATCATTGCAATGGGCATAATGCAAAATCTGGAACAGAGTGACCTCTCTGATACTTGAAACCATGTATCTGAGTTATGACCATGAGATCTACTTACATTTTCTGCACATTTTGAAGGAGCCAGGATAATTTCTGAACTGATCTAATGCTGTTGAGGACAGCAGCAATGCTGGTATGTGCCAGTTAAAACATAGTCAAGCAGTTTTCTTTCAGTGGCACTTAAAATGAAGTGTGAATATTTCAAAATAGAAGGCCTAAAATTATACTCAGCAACCCAAATAAGTGGCTTGATTTTCAAGTGAATTGGATGTTTGAAAGTTCTCATTCAGCTGTTGCTATTAAGCATCCTAGAAAATCAAGCTGCCAATTTGCATACAACTACACATTCAATATATAGACAAATGTGTCTACATGCAAACACATTCATCATTCTCTGTTTTTCCCATCTTCACTCAGAAAAAAAAAAAAAATTGTGTCAGAGAAAATCCAAGAGAAAACATGGGTTCAATAAATGGCAGGATGGGAAGTATTACAGCGTATGGCTCCACATAACACAGATGACAATCTTTGTCCCTGGATATCCCATACTTTTTTTGGCTCATGAGCAATAAAGAACTAAATTTATTCTAGTGCAAGCAAATTCCCATTTGCTCATTCCCATGGATCCTGCATATTGCCTGTTTTCTCTGCTTGCACTGTACACGACAATTTTGCAAAATTCCCCTAGAAGTTGATATTATAACAGGACCTTCTTACACACATAGCAAATATACAACTGATAAACTGAGTGAGATTCATGCCCCTATTTTTAAACTTCATCTATGCAGGCACCTACCTGTGAGTTGGGTGTCTGTACCCACAACAGTCAATGAAGTCCTGGTCAATTCAGTCTGTATGCTGCAGCAAACAATCAAACTGACCAAACACTGGTGTATGTGCTTTGCTATGAGTCAATTTCTATTCTCCATTAATTAGATGGACACACACAACATGGGTGACCTAAAATGAAGTAAGATGTGTATCACCTCCAAAGTTTCCCTGCCTGAGTTCACTCCCATCTTCATTCAGTTGTCAAAAATCTTTGTGAAATCAGCCACGTTTTTCTACTTAAAATCTTATTTTCCCATGACTTATGTGGTTTATTCCTCTCCTTTTTCTCTTTGTGACTGTCTAACATTCCTGCAGTCTGACCATCTTGCCTGACCTTCCAAGTTTCTCACAAGGCACTTTCTCAAATCCCATTCTCTTCTCTTTTACTACTGTATTTCTGTTGATTAGTTTGCAAATGCAAGCCTAAGAATTAACTGGGGCTGTAGAAGAGTCATAATTTTGCCTCTTTACCTTAGAACTGCTTCATTCTACCAAGACAAAAAATTCAGCAAGCTTTTTGCAGTGAACATTGCTTTCAGTTCAAGCTGTTTCTGGACCCTCACATTCAGGTCTAACAAATGTCAGGGACATTCTTTTGCATAGCATAGAACATAACTGGACCTTGATACATACTTCTATATAAAAAACATCACTTTTCACTACATATAGCAATAAGCAGTGAGAACTCAGCCTTGATCCCCCTTTTTTTAATCTGAAGGATAGATCCATAGAGATAAAAGAAGGCCAAATTTACTTATCAGGTCTTTGCCAAGAAAGGACTTCACAGGGAGAAGATTTTTTTCCACAGAAAAAATTATTCCACAGAGAAAAAAAATATATACAGGTCGCAGAATGATGCATGTAAAAAGACCATTGCACGTACCAGTGTGCTTTTAATAAAATGACAGTTTTTGTATATAGACAACAGAATTCACTCTCATTTTAATGTGTGGTATGCCTCTGGTTTTCTTGTATCCGCAAGCCCTCGGAAGATGTAATTTTTCACATTCTTTCTTGGGGGCTTTAGAAAGAAAAGAATTTATCCCCAACAGACCTGAATATATTCTTCCTCCTCTAAGTTCTGTCTCCCTCTTAAGTCCAGCATGTCTTGAAGTCGAGTGCACCCTCAGTAAGTTTGCAGATGACACCAGGTTAGGTGCATGTGTTGATCTGCTCGAGGGTAGGAAGGCTCTGCAGGAGGATCTGGATAGGCTGGACCGATGGGCTGAGGCCAACTGTATGAAGTTCAACAAGGCCAAGTGCCGGGTCCTGCACCTGGGGCACAACAACCCCAAGCAGAGCTACAGGCTGGGAGATGAGTGGTTGGAAAGCTGCCTGGCAGAGAAGGACATGGGAGTATTGATTGATAGTCAGCTGAATATGAGGCAGCAGTGTGCTCAGGTGGCCAAGAAGGCCAACAGCATCCTGGCTTGCATAAGAAGCAGTGTGGCTAGGGAAGTGATTGTCCCCCTGTACTTGGCTCTGGTGAGGCCACACCTCGAGTACTGTGTTCAGTTTGGGGCCCCTCACTACAAGAAGGACATGGAGGTACTTGAGCGAGTCCAGAGAAAGGCAATGAAGCTGGTGAGGGGTCTGGAGAACAAGTCTTACGAGAAGCAGCTGAGGGAGCTGGGATTGTTCAGCCTGGAGAAGGGGAGGCTCAGGGGTGACCTTATCGCTGTCTATAGGTTCCTTAAAGGAGGCTGTAGCGAGGTGGGGATTGGTCTATTCTCCCACGCGCCTGGTGACAGGACGAGTGGGAATGGGCTAAAGTTGCACCAGGGGAGGTTTAGGTTGGACATTAGGAAGAACTTCTTTACGGAAAGGGTTGTTAGGCATTGGAATGCTCTGCCCAGGGAAGTGGTTGAGTCACCATCCCTGGAAGTCTTTAAAAGGTGTTTAGATGTTGAGCTTAGTGATATGGTTTAGTGAAGGACCTGTTAGTGTCAGGTCAGAGGTTGGACTCGGTGATCTTGGAGGTCTCTTCCAACCTAGACGATTCTGTGATTCTGTGATTCTGTGATAAGGAAACTTGATTCTGTGAAGGGCACTGTAACAACAAAACCTTTTCCTTCAGGTTAGGAAAAAGATGTGTTAAAATACTACACCTGGATTAGCTCTAAATTCTTCTTTCTTTTTCTCATTCTAAAGCCTGTTCTCATCAATAATGCTGCTTTTAAATGGCTAAAAGCCAAAACTGGGAAACAATACATTTTTCTCCACCTCTTCTCCATTTCCTGGCCACAGTAATGTTCCTGGTATAAATGCACAGACCTAATGGTGGATAGGGGTGAGAAATGATGGGGTGTGTTGGCCTCCATTAGATATATGTACCCTGTCAGAAGTACTCGTGCTAACACTGCGGCACTAAGAGTATTATACAGGAGGATATACTGGGAAAGCCATGTGATCTTTCTCCTCTAGTGTGATATAGTGCTCTAAATGTAAACTTTCTATAAATCTTGCTGCAAGCCTCAAGGCTTTACACGATTCTTTATAAAACGTCCCTCTAAACAACACTACTGTTTATTTGAAATGTTACTGAAATCCTGTTAGCATGACGGTTTGTGTGAGTTCTCCCAAGTGTTCTCATGAATGCATCGTATTAAAGCATGCCACATGGGAACCTCGCTGTGTCACCCCGACATTCTGCAACATTTCCCTGTACTCCCAGGAGGACCACACATCTTTATTACCTAATGTTTGTCAGCCACATAATTATCCCTGATGTAGAATGAAAAGCAAAGCATTGTTGACCAAAGAGCTGTCTAAGGAAAGTAGGTGGCATAAGACTTTTTTCTATTATTTCCCTACTAATGATAACCATGTTTTCCATATGCCTTGAGTACCTATTTGGTATATACACTGCCCTAATCTTTGTTTTAGTAATTTACTTCATGTCGTATTACAAATAAACTATTTCTGTAGGAATATTGCGAACATATTTATTTTCCCTTATACCTATTTTCATTTCAGAAGTGTTACATGAAACAACTTAGTCATAGTGTCTATTTTAAATATCAAAGAAGGTTAGTAAGTATAAATTTTGGTGCTCGTGACAATGTTTTTGTATAAATATATTAGTAAATATGAAGATGTGAGAAAATTAATTCCTGATTTAGTTTTTTTTTCTGGGGGAAAAAAAAATAGACTCAAAGGCAGTGAAATTGAATAGACACAGAAGTGTCACAGAAGTAACCAGCACTATGGATCAAACAGCGTCCTTGTTTCAGTCTCAGCCACCAGGAAAGGGGAGATGCTGGCAGCAGTACTTAGCAGTACAATCAGGCCATCTGCGTGTGCATGTCAGGTGCAGGAGGTCTGCTACACGACATCACATTTGCTGGGCGGTGAGGTAGCATATGGTGCCCGTGCATGAACACCTGCCTGGTACAGCTCCTGTGCCATCGGGATCATTTCCTCTCCTTTGTTCAGAAGGTGCAGGAGTGGCCGTGGGCTATGCATATGCTAAAGGAAGTGCTTCTCGGGTTTTGCTCCACCCTGCATCAATCTATGTCTTACAAGGCCAAGCATCATTGTACAAGGCAGCATGCAGCTAGACATCCTCTCCCAGTCCTTAGAAAATACCACAGATGTGCTGAGATCAGCTGCACACTAGGTTGGGATTACCCAGTACTGTCTGCTCTTAGGCATTTGGAAATATCACGGGCTGACCTGCAAAGAAAATGGTTATCAGCAGCATGGACAGCATTTTTTGGCCTCTCCAGATCTACTTCAGCCACATGGACTGTCACCAGCCCCTTCATGTCAGTGTGAGACACAGGAGTGGCACAACAGTACAAGGAGAGACAGGTGGCAGAGAGATTAACCTGCAGAAAATATGTAAGGGAGGAGAGTGGAAAATCAGCTGAAAGTAAATATTGACTTAATGCCTATATCAACATACAGTTCTCCTCTCTTTTCAAAACCCAAGGGGACAGACAAGCAGGTTTGAAACAAATCTTCCCGGCCGTGCAGATGAGGCTGCTGTGCTGGTGTCACTCAAACCCCATCATTGTTAATCATCAGCAGAGATGAAAAGGTTATCAGGGAGAGTCAGGGAAACAGAGCTTAGCCCACAAATAGCACCTGCTTCCAAGAACCACCTAATGACTGCATCTTAGAAATCAGGGAGAGTCTGTCCAAATCCATTAAGGCACTTAGCATAAACATGTATAAAAGATCTGTTTAGTTTGGGTGAAGGAGGAAAGAGAAAAAGAATCCCCAAATGCTGGGAAAATATATAAAATTACAGACAGTTTCAGCCATACTAAGCGGTTCATGGCGTGTCAGCTTCTCCATTGAACCCACACTTTCAAGATGTTATTATTCAACTGTTAAATTTGCTACGGGAAAGTCTTATCACATTAGTTAAGACATGTTGGTCAAGTGCAAGCAAGCAATCTTTCTGTCATTATTCCTTTCTTTCTAAGCATTTGAAAACAATTACAAAGCCATTTTAAATGTCAATAGCACAAGGTTTAAGAATTCAAGGGGCTACCTATTTCACAGTAATAGTATAAGGATTAACAAAATTAGAATGTGGGCAGCAATATGAAGGTATAAAGCTCTGAAGCAGTATGAAATGCAAATACACATTTAGGTTGGAGAGTGCAGTTTAACAGCCAAGATAAATTTTACTCTATTGACAATGATAGTAGTGAGGGCAATAAAAAGGTGAGAATAGATTAAAAATATCACCCACAAACAAGGAAGTTGGGCTTGATTTCTTTTTCCTTCTTTTTAGAACACAAAAGCAATTGACTTTGACTGCAGCTTTTCAGAAAATGCTGGAGCTTTGTCAGGAATTTATTTCACCATTATGCTGCTAAGCTTGCTTAGACAGACTGTTGCATCTGTGGGCCTATCCTGGGTATTTGGGAAGGAATGGAAACTTGAAAATAAGTCAGTGAGTTTTGCTGTAGAACTCTGAAACAACTTACAATTCCTTTTTTTTTTTTTTTTAATTGGTGTACTAGGAATGGGAAATATCACCTCCTGAATGTGAACTAAAAAGTGTAGTAACTCTTTTGTATGTATTCTTTAAGTCACAAAATGTTCTTGTGAGACCCCACCTGGAGCACTGCATACAGCTCTGGGGCCCCCAGCACAAGAAGGACATGAAAGTATTAGAATGAGTCCAGAGGAGGGCCACAAGGATGATCAGAGGGCTAGAGCACCTCTCCTACGAAGAGAGCCTGAAGGAGTTGGAGTTGTTCAGCCTAGAGAAGAGAAGGCTCCAGAGAGGCCTCATAGCAGCCTTCCAATACCTAAGGGGGGCCTACAGGAAAGCTGAGGAGGGACTCTTTGTCAGGGAGTGAAAAGAAAGGACAAAGAGTTTAAGGCTTTAAACTAAAAGAGGGTAGGTTTAGATTGAATATAAGGAAGACAATCTTTATTCTGAGGGAGGTGAGGTACTGGCACAGGTTGCCCAGAGAAGCTGTGGATGCCCCATCCCTGAAGGTGTTCAAGGCCAGGCTGGATGGGGCTTTGAGCAACCCAGTCTGGTGGGAGTTGTCCCTGCTCATGGCAGGAGTGCTGGAACTGGATGGTCTTTAAGGTCCCTTTCAACCCAAACCATTCAATGATTCTGTGATTCTATGAAACTGCAGTGGATAATTTACCCTAGAACAGGTTTCATTCTCATCCAGGTCGGTAGTGATCAAGTGTTGCTGATATATGGTCACCATTTGGAAGCCAATCTGATATACACTACCAGGCTCAGAAAGCAGACAAAAATGGAATTGCTGTGAAAATAAATTCTCCATGAAGAACTGCTGGTGCATATCTATACTTTTTGAGGGATATGCTCACAGGAGTCCTGGCTGATGCAGAAACTATGAGTACTGGATCCTGAAGGCACTCCCTTGCTGATCCAGAACTTACATCCAAGGTTCTCATCTTGCTTACCTCCCAAGACCCTTTTTAAAGGATATCCATTTTAAAGGACAGTTTGAGTTGATGGGGATTGTACTCGGGCATGCACAAACACACCCAGGTTCTGCATAGCTCTCCCTCAGGGGCTGCAGGTGAGTGCTGCTCCTGATGCTGTTTCCAAGAGCAACGTAAAACCACAGGTATTTCACAAAAGGACATACAAAGAAGTAGTATCAACAAAGAGCGGTAGCAAATTAATAGTCTTCTGTTCCTGTCATCAGTCTTTGGAAAACAGAGGTGAAACTTACAGTGTGGCAGTTTTTTTAACCCTGCTCAACTTAAATATAAAGAAAAGCAACTGGAGTTTTTACATAAGGACACAAAAAGCTCTTAGTTAGGGAACATACTGCATAAAACAGGGTTCTGAGAGCTTTTGCTCTACATAATGCTTGATAGTTAAGACTTAGACTTGGCAAATTTTGCATAATGAAAAAGTAAATGTTGTTCTTGAATGTAAACTCTTACAGCTATCAGTAGAAAACCACAGCCCCTAATCATTCCCCATGGCATGCTTTCAGTTTCCTTTTTAGGGTTTGCTGGAGTTCATATGCATTTGCTGCTGTTACTCACTTTTCAAAAGCTACCTTTTCCCTTTGTTATCATTTTTTTCAGTCTTCATTTACGTTTAATCAGTAAAGTCTCTGGCTAGCTTAGGGTTTAGATCCTTTCCTTCTCTCACCTACTGAGTCTTTCCTTACCTCTGCATTGTTCCTTTTTTTCTCTCTTTTCCATCTCTTCCTTTCAGCAGCAAAATAACACTATTGCACAAGCAACTCATGAGTAACCCAATGAATATCCTCTCCCTTCCCCCTCTTGTTCCTCAGTCATGACAGAATCTTTTGTCTTTTGTTTAGTTAAATCGACTTTCTTAGCTTTCCATCAAAACCACTGGAATTTTTGTCCTTACATGGAGATAGGACCAGACCATCCCTGATGCACCCTGACAGTAGCTGCCCATTAGTTCACTGAATGGGATGTTCAGCTATTCGGAACATTTTTAATTCCTGGATGACTTTCTTTGCACTGATTTGCAGCTCTTAGCTGTTGCCCACAAAACAGGACCAGGAAGGTGAGGCTGCCTACAGCTCCTTGGGGCAGCAAGCATCCCTACAGTAGAGGAAGTGCTGTGCTTTACCCACACCTTGATGGACAGGGTCAAAGTGGCAGGCAGACAGCTCTGAAGAATGACTTTCTGTTTTGTCAAGTTTGTTAGAAACTTGATATCAAATAATTCCACAAATACCAAATGGCCAGTACTTTTGTTTGCTTAAGTTTGTGCACTTTGAACTCAATGAATGCTGAAAGCTCTTTCCTGCAGAGAAAAATTGTGATTCTCCACCACAGCATCATGGTACTGAGAAGTGTCAACAAATGAAAGAGCTATGAGATGGTCCAGAAACTATTCTACAAATGGCTTGTATTGACTCTGCTGGTTTGAATTGCCAGAAGAAAAGCAATTTAAACAGCACTTCCTTCCCATCTGTGTCTTACAGCTCTCAAGCATTGCCTCTCTTTGTGTCTGTCTGTGATACAACAGTGATAAAAGGCAAAGTCACTCAAAACTTCTTCCTTAACTTTTTTTTTTTTTCCCTGTGATATATCATCCAGGAATCATACTATGAGGGAAGTAAATGGAAACAAGTACATCAAATCAGAGAGCAGCTGTAGTATTAATTATCTCTTTTCCTCGTAGAGTTCTTCACTGGCTTGAGTTTGCTTGAAGAGGCTCTTGAAACGCAGCGACAACCAAAGTTTATGATAGTGGATTACGCTAATACTGTCTTTTTCCCAAGGACAAGAAAAACTCTTATTTCTGCCTAAAGTTGGCAGTGTTTCTATGCTAGTCAGGATGTTTGCACTGAAATATTTACAGCAGGTAACAATTACAAGACAAAAGCCCATCTTGCTATGACACATTATAACAGATTATGATTTCACTTACGAGGAATCAGGTTCTTTAAATCCTTAAAATAACAGCAAGCATGCTTTTAACTGCTATCCTGGGTGAAATTACAGCACATCGTTTTTCCTTCCATCCTTTTAGCTCGGTTCCCAGAACTCTCCATACCTAACAATCTCTGGGGGGGGGGGGGCAGCAAGAGGGTACTCAGTATATGATTTAGCAATTTCACATTTTCAATGAGGAAAAGAGTGAAATCTCTGTTGTACTGAAAAACAAAAACAAAAACGAAAACCCATAAATTATTTCTGACACATGTTTACTCAGACAGAAGTACTTACCTTGCTCCCACAAGTCACATCAAAGCATCACCCACTGGGCACTTGGTAACATGGTGTTCTATACCAGGAACTCAGCATTAGACAAAAACATCAGTAATACTAACAACGTCTTCACAGCAGACCCATTCAGAATCATCACCTCAGTGCTATACTGACTGCAGGTAAGTACTGAGCAGCTGCCTCAAGCTCTCCTCAAACAGGCCAGGACTGGTGCTGCTGGCAAGAAGACTGGAAGTGTCAGGGAGCTCTCCAGGAAAATGAACTTGCCCTTTATCTAGTTTATGTGCCAATAGGGAGAATGCATTTATTAGGCTAACTACTGCAAATGAACACATCGATAGCAACAGTGGTAAGAAATGCCTCCTTCCATCTTTAAGCCAAAAAAACTGTGTCATTTCCTCTTGGACCAGAGCCTTGCTGCTGTGATTCATGCTCTGCTCTGTTTGGTTACTATAATCCTACTGCACCTTGAGCTATACAGATGCAGAATAAAAAGCTAAAGAACCAGAAACATTCACAAAGATCTTCACTGTGGAATACTTTCATCTACTAGATGGGAGTGAGACTTATCCTGATACAATGAAAGTGCCATTTCAAGTACAGTCTTGGCAACTGTCCAGTCAGCTATTCTTGAGCAGATCCTGATAGAATGACAGAAAAAGTCAGAGGAAAGTCTTTTATGTCAGTGACCAACTTATTCACACAATGGGTGAACATATTTAATATTACTCTCAGGCTTACATCCACTGTCTAGATATTCCATTGAGAATAGTGCAGGCAGACAAAAGAGAGAAATCTGTTCATCTCATGCAATTTGCATTGCTCAAGCAGCCTCTGGAGCTTAAGATACACTTTTTTTTTTTTCATAAACAACAAATTTTTCTAAGAAATAGCACTTTGGATTCTGCTCTCTTTGACTCATCTAGTGGATCTGAGTCCAGTGGAGTCCCTCTGCAAGCTGGGGAAATCTGAATTTTGTGAGCTCCATGAATCACTACCAGCTTTCCTCACTTGACTCCAGAGTCTCCCAGTTTCAATTCTTTGGACATGAACCACTTCAGCAACAACATGAAATACAGGGTGGAGGGTTCTTCTGATGCAGCTCATGGCTGTGAAGCAGGGTTAATAATCTAGAGATCGACAAAAGACTTAAAAAAAAAGCTGAAGTAATGTCCAGTTATTTAAAGGAGAACACCGAGTACACTACCAACACTTCCCTGTAACAGCCTATTCCAAAACCAAGCTATGTATTCCAGCCAAACTGAACACATTTGTTATCATTTTCATGCAGTATCAATGACATCCATATTTTGAATGAGATCAAATTAAGAACTGAGAAACATAACGCAATCATTTCAGCATGAGTTTCTAGAATGAATGTTACCATGGTTTCTTTTTACACAGTATATGTTTTACCTTTTTTTTTTTTTTTCTTTTTCAATCAGGAGGTCAGATACTGGTACACAGACAGTGAAGAATATAAGCAAATCTCTCTGGTGAAGTGCATATGACTTAACCAAGTATACCGAAAGTCAAGATAGACAGCTATCCTGACTTAGACACATTAGAAGAAGTGGGTATTTGTCATCGCTATGTGGAACTGCTCTAGATCCAATTTCTCAAGTTTCTAATAAATGTGAAAAACATTTTTTTTTGTTTTCCTTTTTTGCCTTTTTGTTGTTGTTGTTTTCTGTTCTTTTTTTTTTTTTTTGCTTTGTTTTGTTCTCTTTAGTACCATATCCTCTAGAAGAACAGAATTTCATAACAGGCTCAGCTTAAAACATGTGTTAGAAATCTTGTCTGTATTTTCTGTCAGAACATCTTTCAGAGATATGGTAACCTGAGGAGGATCCCCGTATATCAATCAGGCAGAGCCATCCAGTCAAGGACACATTTGAAGCACTGTCATGAATCTTAGTGGAAGTCTTCCATTGTTTCCAGAGAAATCCAGAAAAATGTCCTATTCCAACATCTCACAAAACTTATTATGGCTTGAAGCTGCACAAAACAGGAATAAAAGGACAAATTACCATGGCACCTGCAGCTATAAATATATATGTGTATATATATATATATATGTTCATAAATTTATACCTGATATTAAAAAGTGGATGTATTTATATGCACACAAGAAGTTCAATATTGTCTCTTTGAAAGAAATGCCTCTATTCTAACAGTACCTTTTCTAATGTTCTCATGGTAACATCAAGCCATGCAGAACTGTGCTACTTGAAATCTGCTCATCAGTGGCAACCAGTCGTAGTTAGAATCTAGAACTGCCCAAAAAATGTATTTTGCTCTTACTATGTTCATGCCTAATCAAGTAGAATGAAAGAATAATCCTCAACAAGTAACAGTTCAGATTTATGTGAGACTTAACAATGGATATCCATCAAAATAAAGCAATTGGCTTTAATTGTTTCCAGTCACTCACAATGGAAAATCTTATCAAAACATCTGACAGTGACTACCTTGACTTAATTTATCTCCTGAAATTAAATCTGATTCATACTACTGAAAAATCTGGTGTTTCACAAACCAAGGCTGCTTTTGTACTAAGTCAACTGTACTACACAGTTCTTCCCCTTCCTCCCCCCCAAGAAAGAACTGGGAGGGGGGGGGGGGGGAGGGGGGGTTGAATCCAGTAATTAAATATAGATTAATTTTGTCTATCTAAGTACATAAGTAGGTTTCCATCAAATTAACAAGTTATGGGTCTAGAAGATCTAGGGTAAAATCTTCAGAAGTACTTCAGTCTAAATGTAGATTACCAAATGTAGATCCCTAAACAGACATTTTAAAAAATAGGGTGTAGGCTCCCAGCTCATTGCATTGTCTAACACTTAATTTGTTTGTGCCATGCTTTTCACTCAAAGCCCTGGCTCCAAGGCAAATGCTTTGAGATAAATTATCAGAAGTATCAAAAATCTAATCTCAAACATCTGATCACCACTTTATAAGCAAAAAACTGTATATCTTCTGAAGTGCTTCCTGGCTACTACTTATGCAGAAAGATACTTAAACATCAATAGAACTTTGTTGTAAAGTTCCTTTGGAGAAGCATCTTCAGCTGCACTGGTGCAGCTCAGGGACAAGACCTAACACATGTTTTTTCATTCTTCTGACCTCTCCATAGAATCATAGAATGGCTCGGGTTGGAAGGGACCTCAAACCCCCCTGCCATAGGCAAGGATGCCACCCTTGTGGTCAGGCTGGCCAAGGCCCCATCCAGCCTGGCCTTGAACACCTCCAGGGATGGGGCATCCACCACTTCTCTGGGCAACTTGTGCCAGTGCCTCACCACCCTTACAGTGAAGAATTTCCTCCTAATTTCTAGTCTAAATCTATCCTCTTTTAGTTTAAGACCATTCCCTCTTGTCTTATCATTATCTACCCAAGTAAAGAGTCCTTCTCTATCTTTTTATAAGACACTTTTAAGTACTGAAAGGTCTCAGTGAGGTCTTCCTGGAGTCTTCTCTTTTCCAGGCTGAATATTACCAGCTCCCTCAGCCTCTCTTCGTAGGAGAGGTGCTCCAGCCCTCTGATCATCCTCATGGACTGACTCTGGACTCGCTCTAACAGCCCCACATCCTTCTTGCGCTGGGGGCCCCACACCTGGATGCAACACTCCAGGTGGGGCCTCACAAGGGCAGAGCAGAGGGGGAAAATCACCTCCCTCCACCTGCTGCCCACTCTGTTGATGCAGCCCAGGATGCAGTTGGCATTTGGGGCTGCAAGCGCACACTACTGGCTCATGTTGAGCTTTTCATCCAACAATCGTCCATACCCATTTTCTTCCCCCATTCCTAAATTGCCCATAGTTCTCTCGTCCAATGTCCCATTTGCAAACAGCTAACCCTGAAACAAAGTTAATGCCACATGTTCCAGCCCTGCTCTCTGACAGCACAGAGACTGTGCTTGGTGATCAAGAAAGTACTGCTGTGGATAACTCTATTGCTGTTGTAATGTCCTTTATGAAGAAAATTAGTCTTCTTTAAACAGAGAAACAGTAACTTCTCTGAATTTAGCCCTTGCATTATTATTTCTTGTCCTTCTCCACACTAACCTGAATCCCGTGTTTCATTGTAAAAAACCTGCTCATCTTGGAAATCAAGTAGGGGGAACATCAGCCATAAAGAACAGAAGTAGTCAGGAGAGGCTACTGTCATAGCACATCCTGGTGGAACTTCTCTGTTGCTATGGTGAATCTCTCAATGTTGAAGATGAGTGTGCTGTAGTGGCTAGGAATAAGCCAAGCATAATGGTTGTGAGATGACTATCTATGCTATGTACAATAAACACTTTTGCTTGTGTACTTCAGTCAATGGTTACTGCACAAGTTGGTTTCTTAGCTGTTTACTATCTTGATATTGAGGCATCTTTAAGCCTCAGTAGCTCTCATGCTGTAACTGTTGCTGAAAAAATAATAATAATAATAAAAAAAGCAAGTCTTCCTTCATTTTGGCTTTTCAAAGAGAGCGGAAAGAAACTCCAATGAGTAGACTAGGCAGCATTAAAACAAGGTGTCCACAAGGGTGTAATTGAAGAGCTTCTGGGGGAAATTGATATTCCGTTCTTCACCTTGCCAAACAGGCATTTCCTGGTTAGTCAGTTACCACTTGTCTGAACCATATTCCAAGCTCAGAGGTCCCTTCATTGGTGTGTAATGGTGCAGCTAAAATATACAGTGCTTCGACACCGGTCAGCTCACACATCGGCTCCTCCAACCGGGGCACAACATCGTGTTTTCTGACTGATGGAGGTACCATCTGCACAAGGTCTAAATTTCTCGGTCATGTAACAGGCTGGGAAGCAGAAAGCTCTGCACATCTTTGATTGGGATTTACTTTACCGAGGGTGAAAAAAGAAAAAAAAATGTATATATATATATATAAATATAAATATGAAATTCATATTTAGAGACACTCTTAGGACTCAAGGAAAGGTAATCAACTCTTGGCAGATTGTACAGCTGCATGCATGGTATACTTTCCCAGAGTGTGATATCTAAAAGAGGAGGAATCCACGTAAAGTTCCTGAAATTATTAAATCTTCTTTACCTTTGTCATTCCAAAACCCAGCATTTACAATTCTCATATATTTACATTTTGTGAAGAAGACATACATCTCCCACAGAAAGGCTTTAGTGTCCCACTGAAGGCAAGTGTGTGACCTAGGAATATCTTTGGTCTGGGTCCCTGGTGCCCGAGGTCTATTTTGCATTTTCTCTGCAGCCAGAGAAAATAGGAGCTGAAGTTTTACGTTAAAAGAATACAAAATAAGGCTTACAAATTACAATACATCGCTACTATGCATCTGGAAGGAAAATAATTATTCCTTCTTCTTTTCTTCCCCCCTTCTCTTTGCCCAAATAGCTCCTCTAGAGCAGAGCTAGTCAATAGTATCCATCAGATGATGGGGGTGAAGTGGCTGAGAAAATAGCTCATGCATAAATTTTAATTTTGTCATCATTTTCTGGAGTTTTTTACTTCAATTATACCATAGGAAATACAAATTTTTTCTTAGTTTTGTGTGTTTATGTTGAAAACTGGCTCTGGTTTTTGGCATTTGAGCTTTAAAACACAAATATTTCAACAGAAATATTTTGCAAACAGTAGATTTTTTTGGCTTAACTTTTTGTGAAAAGTCAATTTCTGAAAAAGAATGATGATTTTTTTTGACCAACCATTCTGAGCATTGATCTTTCCCTGCCAGCATGGAACATTTTGTCAGTGAATTATTGCACAGAATAAAATTACTTTCTTTGCTCACTCTAGTAGTCACTAGCCCAGCTTGTTTCAAAGAATATGAGGAGCACTATTTATTTTAGACTCAAATTGATTTAGTCCACAGCAAGGCCGATGAATATACTATTGACAGTAGAAACACCGAAACTGTGCTCCAAAAAAAATAATCTTACATGTACAAAGGAAATTCCAGTCTACTGCTGCTTGAAATACATCCTCTACTTTGAGGTTCTGCAATGTGAAGCTCTGAAAATGCTGGACATTCAAGCCTAAGCAGTTTCAATGAACTGAACTATGTTTATCCATTTCTAAACTGGTTTATGGCTCATAATGGAAAGGAATTACTGTAGCACTGCTCTTATAGTTCCCATCAGTAAAACTGTCATTTTACCATTCCATGGCTCTGTAAGGTCATGTCACAGCCTTCTCACTTCAGGTCTTCCCAGTCAAATTAATATTTTACTGCAGCCTAGTCCATTAGCACTGTTATTGCCTCACTAATCATATGCACCTAAGTACCAGTCAGCTGATATGTGTAATTAAGTAATTAGATATAACCTGACTATGCCATCAAAAACAAGAATTACATTTAAAGCCCTGAATAAGCACAGGCGGGATTAGGTGACCCACACAGAAATGTGTGCCATATTCTTATCACTTGTTTTCACCACAAAAGTAGTTGTATAAGGACAGGGTAAAACCTTGGCTCTGCCTCCGCAACGCACTGAGCAGTGAAGCTGAACAGGCACAGCTCAATGTTTTTCTGCTGATTTGTCAAAAAAAAAATTGATCTTGCAGCATAACAGCGTAAGGATCTTGGGGTGCTTTGGGGTGATAGGTGTCATGGGACAATGTTTACTTTGAAGATACAAGGCAGTTAAAGGAAACATATATACCACAATATGACATGCGTGGCCTCAGGTACCTTTATTCTAAACCATGCTAGAACCACACGTAGATTGCTAACAAATATACACACATATGGCCGAGCATTTTTTATGTTTCCAGCTTGGCAAGACATAGTAAAGACGTAATCTTGACTGGTGATCACCTATGATGGATGACGGGCTCAGAACCAGACATGTGCACACATCTGCCTTTACTGCCAGTAGAATATGCCTCATTGGATGTTAGTTTTTCCCCTTCTGTGCTTAATGGATATACAGATACATAAGTAGCTGTGCAGCAGAAGGTAGAGGTTTGAGAGAATAGGAGGCTGCATTTTCTACCCATCTTCTGTTCTATTCCATGGAGACTTGCTGCCCACTCTTCCTAGGAGCTGTTCCCCATGGATCACTACCACATGAATCCAATCCCTGTTGCAATCCCCCCTCGACGTAGTGGAGAGAAGGAAGCTATGGGTATTGTCATTTCCTGAGCACAACAACAACAGCAGACGTAAGTCTCTGAGGAAGTAAGACCACTGCTAGGCAGTGTTAATCCTCCCAGACAAACTCAGAGCTTCCTAAATAAACATGCTCTGCACTCATCCATTCTGTCTTTGCTTACTGCTTGGTCTTTGTTTCCACGTCATTGATAATTGTCAGCCTGGACCTCCATTTGCTACATCACTGCTACTCACACATTCTCCACCAATACAAGAATCAGCACTATGATGGGCAAACTGAGCAGACTTCCACAGTGAATTATCTCCAGGTGTTAGACCAATCAGGGTATATCCTGAACTTTGAGTAGACCCTGTCAAAAACCAAAGAACCTGGCAGGAAGATGAGTATTCTCACACCTGCTAATCAAATTTGCAGGGTATTTAGAGGCACACTAATAGGAGAGCACATTAACAGACACACACTAATACCTGCTGGTGTGTAGGGGTTGGAAGAGCAGCTGTAGAAGATGTACCGAAGATATAAATCAGAAGCTGCTTGCAATGATTATATCAATGTATATGTTTTAAGATGAACTGAAGTTTCCACTTGGAAAATAAATAAATAAATATACATATTTTTGCCAAGCTTCCTAACACCTATCTAAATACTGGAGAAGGAAAACCAAAGTGACATATACTGGACATCCAGTGTGCTGCCGTGAGCACTTTGTCCCAAGACAATGCATGCAGGAACACAGTAAGTGAGAGCCAAGAGAGGAGCCACTGAACTACCTTTATCCAAACAGAGGAGCCACTGAACTACCTTCATCCAACTCCAGTGTTTCAAATATCATGAGCAACTGGTGCAGAGAGGCCACAGACCCTCATCCTTCCTACAGAGCAAAATACCAGCCTCTCAGTACTATGGAACCCTCTTGGGCTTTGTATATGTTATTTGAACAGAAAAACCTCATCCAGAGGTATGTCTAATATGAGTGAATGTTCCTAAGCCAGAAGTAATGTAAAGTAGCTGCCTTGTCATAATCGGTTAATTGCTTTGTTATCCTGAGGCTTGTTTTTGCTGGTTTGATGCAGCAGGCAACACAGTAAAAATGCATGCATGTCTGATGTCCTCTAGTAGTCTGCAATCTAATTATACCAGCCTGTTGTTAGCACCCTTTAGTAAGACCTAAATTCAAGAGATAAGATAGAACTGGATGAAGAAGATACAGCTGTGAAGGTTCATAGTATAAGAAGCCATGAAAAGTGAATGGATATGTTTCTGACAGCAGAAGTAGCCCAAGCCTCTCCCAGGAAAATATAGTAATTGAGGTGCAATGCATAGCATTTACACTGAGAAAGAAAAAAGCAAGAGATTAAACAAAACCAGGCAACATGGCTTGACAAGTAGTTCAAACTCTAAAGCATGTTCTGGAAATAAATAAAGCAGTAGTGGCTAATGGACAGTTGCTAAGACAGTCATGACTTTTTTTTCCCTTTTTCTGCAAATACTGCTGCAATTTGAATTCCTGACCCACTTGGATGGAAGAAATTGCCAGGAAGATTCTGTCCCACAAGCCATCATCTGTATCTTGTGATTTAGCCAAACCATTGGTTTTGCCAGAAGTGAGACTCATCCAAGATGTAGCAGGGGACTGTGCACGAGCGGCCTGGGGTGGTGCTGTGATTCATCTGCAGCATCGGCTAGGGCAAGGGGACTCTTCATCACCTATGGCCTGCCTGAAATGGGATGAGTAACAAGCCCACTTGCTCCTGGCCACCACCATCCTTGGAGTCACACAAAACCAAAAGAGTCACTCAGTCCAGAAAAATAGCACTACGGAGGAGGCACCTCAAGAGATTCTCTAGCATACACCTTACCCCTGGCACTGCACTGTTTGCTGCCACCAGAGAAGTGGATGTGGGGAAGCATTCACAGAAGAGAAGATCGTGAGACCAAGTGAGTTCATACCCCCTCAGAGCAACAGGGAAAGAATGGGAGACTGAATCTAATTTGCTACATATTTATATTTCCCTTAGACTATGCAGCTTTTGTAAGTCCAGTCTAAAAATAAAATCAGAATGTTGGCTGAAATTTCAAAGAACTTGATGAAAGGACTACAAAGCACTGTTGAAGAAAGAGTGATAAAATGATCCTTTTTTTCCCACTGAGATTTTCACTCTATTCTTAACTCTGTTTATTTTCCCCTCTGAAACATTTTAATTACTTGAGAAGTAGAACACACTTTGAAGGAGAAGCTGAAAGATTCCATGTGTTTCCAAAAATTTCAAATTCTACTTTTGATTTATGGACAGTGTATTTTATTTCTGGCTATGGAACCAGCACAGCAGCCTCAGGACAAAAATCTTTCAGAAAATTAATACTTAGTTTTGGTCTTGTTACTTTCCTTTTTTTTTCATTTTCCCAGTAGCACTTTTTCCAAATGCAATGTTGTAAACTTTCAGTAGTTTTCAATAGTATTTTTCTTCAGTATTGCAGTATTTTCAGCTTGAAAAACAACAACAAAGAATTGTGAGGACCAAGGACACAGTGTATCAGAGTATCAAAGCAAGCAGATTTCTAAAAAAAATAAAAAAATAAAATAAGAATAAGAAACTAAACACTGGTTTCTTGAAACCTCTAAAGTTATCACAAGAAGTTTTGTGCACAATTATTCTGGTGTTCAGTTCAAAACTTAACATTTGAATAATTATTTTTATGTGTACATCTGTAGTAATACAGTAATATGCTAGAGTAGATGGGAAAGTGTTCAAACATACTTGTTCCATTTATGGATTAGACTACCACGGTTTACTTTTGTTTTCTCTAGAAGCCTCCATAAGTATGGAAAAGAAATGGTGCAAAGAGGGAACAACAAGCACAGGCCAGCACACAGCATTGCAACAGAAGCAAATGTTTCAGCAATACAGCTTGGAAAAGATGCTCACACTACAGCTTCTACAAGTAGCAAAACTTTCTGGATTAATCCCTTATCTGTCTTCCAGCACAACAGTCATAATACTGTCACATTCAACCACTCCTTACCAGAGCCGTGGGCTGATACCTTTATCAGCTTGGAGTTATTTTATGCTAACAACCCATGGGCTTTCCTGCAGCCTGAGCAAAGCATGGTTGTTTTGAAACAAGTGGAAAACTGTTAGTCTCATCAATGACCTCAAGGTGCCCCCAATGATCAATATCAGTCAAGAAAACTTTGTGGGTAAGTGTTTCTTTCATTTGAATTCCTGACACAGGAACTGTAATGGACTTACTGTTTTATAGTTGTCACCCAAGTCATCTCAGTTTGGAATCCAAAGCCAGATGCATTAGTCATTGATTACATCAGTCAACCTTTTCTGTAAAAGGGCAGCCTGTCAGTTTTGGCCAAACATGACTATACTGCAGAGGGGATCTTATCTGGGCTCCCACACATGACCTGGCTACCTGCTGCCCGCTCAGACACAGGGGCTGCCAGCATTGCAAGGCAGCCACTTGCCCTAGTACACCTAACAGAGCTGGTCCCCAGATGCACAGGACAGCCACATCCTTATTTCAGGATGACTCCCCTGATAAAATGACATAACCAATGTAACTTGTTTTTTGGAAGTAGAGTGGGGAGGAGACCATACTCTCTGAATCTTTGAAAAACAGCTTGCAGACTTGCATATGAAAAGCTCACGCTAGCCCTTCATTACCAGGATGTGCAAGTGAGAGAGGAAACAATCCCCCAGACACAGTTTGTAATTGCTTTCCAAAGCTGGACAACCCAAATAAGTACATGACCGTAACTCATCACTTTGTTGGAAAGTCAACTGCTAGTGCTAGCAGTGGTGGATGTCTCTACCAGGCAGACAGCTGTGATGTCAGTAGTCAGCACTAGTAACATGGCAGGGATGAAAACTTGCTCAAGAGAATGGGCTTCCTCAGCTCCTTTGGACCATGAGGTGCACCAAAGGATGTTCTTGTCTTCTCCCAGTCACAAGAAATACACGAACAACAGTAGAGACCAGTCCAATGTCCTGAAGATGTCTGTTGATCACAAAGCCAGATTCACCCATATGGAAGGTACCAAGATGGGGCAGAGATATTCCATTTATCTCTTTATAGAGGCAGAGTTCTCATTTACTTCACATAACACTGTTGCTACTGTGATATTTGCCCTCTCCCATATTTTAGAAAACCCCACTTACCCTGCAGCAACATCCAAATTTGTACCAATAATAAAGATCGCCTAGTGTAAGTGTAATGGCACACCTACAAATGGCACGTTGGCTTCTGAAGTGGCATTTGACAGAAGGCCAGTCCTCTCCTTCTGTAACGTCAGTGCCTTTGCCTACTACGTGCAATGTGACCAAAAGCAGGGTGGCACAGCTGCATATCTTCTGCAGGGGATGATGCAAAAATACTGAGTTTGAAGGAAGCTAAAGAAATAGTGGCATTATATAGATTATAAGGGGAAAATAGATGAGAGTTTCTTTTTCTTCTGTGCCCATATGCTGTCCTAGAAAGGCTGTTTCAGAAAATCTGCTACTTTCTGGCTACTTCATCATTCTGAATAATGCCTGTACTGACATACAGTCTAACCAAACAGTACTAATTATAAAATAATCAGAAGAATTTTGAAAAATACTTTTTGTAAACCAGATGCCTCTATACAAACAATCATACAAATGTAAAAAGAGCAAATGCGTGTCAAACTATGCCATGGACCAAAGGGCAAATTTAAGAATCAGCCATGACTGTGCAGCTGTGCATGACAGCAGGAAGTTTTCACGAGCGTATGCTCTTCCAGAATAACTTTTTCTCCTAGATCTATAATACCTGAATTGCTAGCCCTCTCACCAGACACTTGACACAGTCCATCAAGGTACTTAAAGACATTACATATTTTTTATTCAACACTGTCACCAAGGAAATGTAAATGTACTGGTTAAGTGACATATGATATGTTCATGTGTTAGATTCTAAACATAATCTTGTCAAGCGATGGATTAACTGCATGATTAAACACCTGGATGAGACTAGTTAGCTGGTTAATTTATAGTCTGAACAGTTGTTTTTAAAATTAGGTTCTACTTTTTGAAGGGACACAGGAAATGTATGAGGTATACCTTTTTCCCACTGTGAATTGCTTTTTGCTGAATTCATATCAAAGTCACCCTAATATGATATCAGATTAACTTGGAAATCTGCAATTGCAAATACACTATCAGGATATAGAAAACAAATTCACAGAGAGATCTGCATAAGGTTTTCTTGAAGTTACAAAAACATAAAATGCCATACTGAATTCAACACTTCTGCTGATTTGTGGTTGTGAGTGCTCAGTCATGTATGCATGCACACTTCTAACAATATGTGGCTATGAGTGCATAAAATGGCATTTGCATTGATATCACCAGTTAAGAAAATCAAGTCCACAATTAGGACAAAAATAGATTTTAATTACAAATGAAGGTTATATAAGTGTAAATGCAGATGGAATAATTAGAACCTTTTTAGTGAAATCCTGAATGCTTATTCATGAAGCCATAGAGCTATAGCAACATCTGGCTCAATAAGAGAATAGAATATTCTTTTCATTTATTAAGTACCTGATAACCTGAAAAGGCAACATGGTTCTGAAGTGAATCACATGTGAATACATTGCAGTTTTCATTTCTGAAAATCACACTAGCACATCGCTGAATGATGCATGAATATTTTAAAGTAAGGCACCGATGAACAGTACATAAAGCAGCAAGTGAATGAATTTAACATCCTACCTGTGTATAACAGTGTCCTGGTAGTGTTGTGGCAAAAAAGTGACATCTCTCTGAAAAACAGAAGACAGTACAAAGATAGAGACCAACCCTTTATAAAAAATGCACAGAGTGTCCTTTAAAAGAACTGTTCCCCTTTTTTTGCTGTCTTTGATATCATTATAGCAAGACATACTGAAATTTCTGTACCTCTGCTTTCCAGCCTCTACTTATAACTACAGAAATGTGTCAACTCATTTTTTAATAAAAAGGGCCATGTTACAAGGTCCAGCTCATAATTATTGTAATGGTTTGATTACAAAGCAAAATCCTGACATAACACAGTTCATGCCAAATAAATTCACATGATTTTTGCTGTTAAAGAAATGCCCCCAATCAGAATAAAAAGTAACACTTACGGTGTCATTTCACTGGCCTCACTCAGTTTCTCATAGCCCCAGAATGACTAAGCCCCAGAAGTACTTGCTAAATATCTCCTGGAAGGAACAAAGAAACATAAACTGAAATAGAATTGCTGTCTGTATATTTTTAATGGTAAAAATAATATGAAATCTGTTTGTACTGCCTGTGTGAATGAACAGGATTTCTAGGGAATAAGGTCTAGGAAGATATGCTGTCTTTGAAATTTAGTTTTGTCAAGAGAACTTCAGAGTAAAGGAGTCACCCACTGTTCTCTCTAGCTGGTGCTTTCTAAGTAGCTCCGCAAATGCAGATAGCAAAACTTCATTCTGAAAGAAAATGAAAAGCTGTATCTCAGTTTTAACTTGTAAACTGAAGAGATGGATTCATTTAAAAAACAAAATTCTATTGCACAGTGATAACTGTTCCAAGCTCTGATCTTTATAGCTGTTTTGCCTATTACCTTTACCTTTTCTGTTTAACTATTTTTACTTACAAAGTTATTCGAGGGTTATTATTTAATATCTAAATATATTTTTTCCTGCTTTATCTCTGTAACTCAAAGACCCCAAGGGTTTCTGTAGGTGAAAATGATGTCATCTAAATACAGCTAAAGATAATTAATTTCACAATGCATCATTTTAACTCAGCTTAGTTTAGGAGGGCATATAGGTTCTCCCAAGTCTTCTGTACTCCTACACACAAATTCTGGAATAAATTAAGACAAAGCCACCTTAAAACTTCTCAGCAGTGTAGGTAAAACTGAATTTTGTGATCTCACTGTGAGGCAGTGAACTCAAGGCTGGGCTTTGTCCAGGACACAGATCCTGATTTGGTGGGAATGGGAATGGGAGAACCAAGCACTGTCGCATTGCCTTAGCTTGAAGAAGCAGCGGTGGTGGTCACCGCAGGACCCTCTGCACCAGTCCTTCATGGCACCAGTGGGCAGCTAGCCCCTCCAGGGCCCTAGCACAGACAACAAGGCCAACAGCATTCTGCTTCCCCATGAAAATGGTCTCCTTTTTAGCATACGCTTATAGCTGGCTCTGAAATTCTTCAAATGTAAATGCAGCATGCTCATAGACACAGCAGCTTGTTGCATTGGTCTGAACAGATTTATACCCAGAACCAATTACAAGTATCAGACAAAATTCTTTCCAGATAAACTGGTCCCAGTGCTACTGTGAAAAGACGATGGGGAAACTGTGAATGAGAGAGACTTGAGGATGTGCTTGTCAAACAGAAGAGTTTTGTTTGCTTTACTGTTCCGAGACATCGGGTATCATTTCCTTCTGAGCAGCAGGTTACCTGCATTTGGGGACCCATTTGAAAAAATCAAGCTAAAGAAAAGCATC